>NC_048423.1:23229559-23260751 GCF_013103735.1 Etheostoma cragini | reverse complement strand
TGGCGTGGACGGGCTATGCTTCGCCGTGTGTCTCCCAAGGGTCACCACGTCAACTTTGACAGACATTTACATTCAATATTCCCAGGATTAGAATTCATTGCTACCACACATTTGCATGATATTTCTTCAATACATTTAAACGTAAGATCATTTCTAGTTTCCAGAGTATAAATATGTAAATATGCTTGGTCACATGACAGACTTAGGTCATGAAAACAACACATTAGACAGACTGTCTTGGTGAAGACTGATTGTGTTTTAAACAACTTTTTTCTGGATGTTTTTTGATATCTCTAATGTAATTTTTATTTTATGGTTCAAAAAATAAATAGCTCAAATGTATGTAATGCTATGTAACAAGGCTGTAATACTCAAGTCCGGTCTTGTACTCGAGTCCGCACTCAAGACCGTTTTTCTATGGACTTGGACTTGTCTCGGTCTCGGCCACTGGTCTCGCCAGATATGGCTCTTGGTCTTGACCAAGTCCAGGTGTCTTTATTATGTTGATAATAATATTGGAGGGAAAGTGAAACCCAAAATGATTGTCTTCATACTGTCATGCATAAGACCTTTTTTTCTGTCCTGGACTCGGTCTTGACTCGGTTTTGACTTGGACTTGACTTGTCCTGGTCTTGGTGTTGTCTTGGACTCG
This sequence comes from Etheostoma cragini, assembly GCF_013103735.1. Lineage (NCBI taxonomy): Eukaryota > Metazoa > Chordata > Actinopteri > Perciformes > Percidae > Etheostoma > Etheostoma cragini. Next base: position 23,260,099 of record NC_048423.1, on the reverse strand, counting down.
ACTAAGGTGGTCTTGACCACAGCCCCGCTATGTAAATCACAAAAATAATGTAACATAACACCCCACATTTAACACTTATATCCCAGTTGCATTGCTTTGCATGTGTTCTACCGTGTTAAAATAAACAACATATATGAACATATTTTTTTTATTATTGCTCTACATGCTTATAAACCACTTGAATTACCTGTCAAATGTAAATGACCTTCCATGTTTTAGGGTCACTCTGTAATGTTACCTACTGTTGTTTATGAATGCACACTGCTCCTGTTGTACACCAGTGAATGTTTCCTGAATAATTCATAAAAATAAGCGTATTAGTGAAGTAGCCAGGTGCATGTTGAAGTGATCCGCTGAGGAAAGCCAAACATCTTTTTTCTATTAAATGTTAACAAAAATTCCCAAAACCCTTGAACGTGCCATGTTAGAAAACCCTCCAGCCCTTGTGTGATGTTTAGTGTATCCAATCCATTCTGACAGTATGAAGTTCTTTTATAGTGCCGTGTAATGTGATTTTTAAACCTTTTATTTGCCTAAGAGGACGTATGATGACTATAAATCAATGACCAAGAAGGTTGGTCCAGTATGAGATACATAGAGTCATTTCTTTTGTATGTCCTGTGGTCTATATTTCTTGGTTTTTATGTCTTCTGGCCCTTTTTCCTCAGCTCTCCTCTGATCCCTTCACACACTTTTCCTCCAGTTTTGGTTTTCTGCCGCTTAACCTGTCGATCTGCTTAAGAGACCGGAGAGCCAAGCACGAGGCCGGAGATAGCCTGGCTTAATGAAGATAACCACGTTTACTACGTAACAGTCTTGGCTGTGTCGTGTTTGTGTGTGTGGGAAGGTGTGTGAGTCACGCAGACTGTGGGAGAAAGAGAGAGAGAGAGAGAGAGAGAGAGAGAGAGAGAGAGAGAGACAGAGAGAGAGAGAGGGAAGTCAATTCAGTGAGAAAAACAGGAACCAATCAATGCGATTACAGAGGACATTCTCTGCTGCTGAATTGATTTTGATTTCACTGACTGCCTTTCCCAGAAAGAGCTCAGCGGCATTTGTTATTCTCTTGATTTTATCGGGAGAAAATACAGTTTAATAATTCAAAACAACTTCAATGTTACCTTGAGTGAAGCTGGAAATAAGTCGACTTTGATGATGCATGTTTTGTTATGTCTTCTTAACCCTTGTGTTGTCCTCGGGTCAAATATGACCTGTTTACAAAAACTTTCTATATCAGAAAAAAACGCTGAAAAAAGTGACAAATGTTGGAGAAAAAAAACTACAAAAAGCAGGGAAAAAATCACCAAAAACATTGTTAAAACGCTGAAAAAGTGACCCAAAAAAAGCAGAAAAAGTGACAAAAAAACATCCAAAACACTAGAAAAAGCCACTTAGAAATTGTTATAAAATGGACAAAAAAATGAGTTAAAAAATGTAAAAAATGTGACAAATAAATAGGAATAAAATTGACAAAAACATAGCGAAAAGTGTAGAAAAAAGACAACCAACTGTCAAATTTCAACCCAGAAAAACCCAAAGTTGCAGGTCAACGGGAAGACAACCCAAGGGTTAAGAAGTACTCATCAGGATTTTTTTTATTAACTTCAATGTGAACATTAAAATGAAAGTGACCCCAATGTGACACCAACTTCCACTACAGGATAAACTCAGTGAAACCAGAGATTCCTTCTTTCACAGCCAGTCAGTGTGTGGCTGAACTGGATCCGAGTCCCCTCCCCTTCCCACATACTGAGTTTTTTGTTCGGCATCTTATGTTTTCATTGGGAATCTGGGCACAACCAAGTCTCTGAGGGAAGGGTAAGGCAGCGAGAGAGCGAGCGCAGGACAAAGAGGGAAAGTGGAAGAGTTGTGGGGAAGAAGAAGAAACCTTTTTGTTTTCAGTCTGGTTCTGAATTGGAGGAGATCTGGGCGCTGTCTGTGCCTTTTTCCTCTCACACACTCCTCACTCTTCGTCACCAGATTTCAACCATGACCTGTGACTTCACCTCCTCGCTCGGACTCCTCTTCCTTCTGATTGGCTACGCCGCTGCAGGTAAGGGATGTAGTCAGAAGGAGGGAGGGTGAAGGGGGTCATAGGTCATACGGGAAGACCTGGAGGACAAACAGATTGTGTTGATTTACTAGAACTGGAGTGGAAGTAGGTTATCTGATGCCAAGCGTGTCTGTTCAATGCATTACGCCTTTATTGCAATATGTTTGACATGTTTCACAAATGTTAGTGTGTGTAGAGACGATGGCTGGGTGAACACACATGAAGCTACACATCATACATGTGAGTCTGGGTGTGTGCTCAGGGGTTGCCAGCACATCTGTTACTAATTTCCCTGCAGCTCTGGCTACACTTAATCTGATATTGTGTCAGCGTAGTTTGAAATAATCACTCTTTCCTCCATCTGCCGGCTTGTGACCAGCGCGTCTGACTTTGTTCAGCAGTGTTGCTAAAATCCGACGGAAATTCACAAAAATGTGAGTCAACCCTCCAGAGCCAAATCTGTGAGTTACGGCCTCAAGTGCGAATTACACTGACTTCACGGTGCAAAAATGGTCAACTGCAGGGAATATACAGCCAAATGAACACTCACTGTATACACCAAGCATGCAAACACACACAAACACACTTTCTAACAAGCACAAAAAGCATTGGCACGTGTATTTCATCTTAAAAGCTCCAAAGAAGTAAACTTAGGTGGAATAGTTCTTATTTAAATAATTAATTTGAGAATAAAAAATGCTCACTGAAAACAGGTTACGTCATATTTTATTGTTTTATCATGGGAAAGCCACGTTTAAGGACATTTTTGCATGTCGTGTAAACACACTTTAAGCCGTTCGCTGGTCATTGAACGCCCCGTTCTCCTGTGTTTGTTTGACTCACCCCCCCCCCCCACCCCCCCCACATCTCTCCTCCCTAAGCGGACTTTTCTCTCTCTTTATGCCATGTCAAATAAAAATCAGTAGAGAATAAATGGCGTGAATTGCATTTGAAAAAAGCAAAAAAATGTGTTGTGAAGACACGGGAAATCCCTTCGAACATGTGTTATTAAAAATAATTTTGCATTATTGCATTATGTTGTTTTTATATGTGTGGCTAAGCCTAGCAGGTAAAACACATTATTAAAAGACAATATCCTAGCTAGCTAGAAATGATGCCACATGTCTACCACTTCTACCACATCCTGTCAAACTGCCGTTTCGGTACTCTATCCAAAATTCCAAAATAAAAGCTGTATTAACAGGAAGTGGAAGGCAGGCCCTGTGTGCGTTGAAATGTTGAGGTGAAAGCGACGACAGCGCGTTGGAATTCCAGTTGAAGTTGACACACTGAAGATATTAAAAGTGTGTGCAATCTAAGCCAGTGGTTGATGCATGGACTGTCTAAGTAAAGCCAAAACATCTGGATCGCCCCCTGGTGGCTGCTTGCAGTAAAGGTCATAAGCCCCGCCCACTCCATGTTAGCAGATAGGACCAAGGGGGTAAGCCTCTCCTCTCTAAGCAGAGCTCCTATGGCGCCATTTTAATGCTAGGAAGCCCTCACCCGCCGTTAGCATCCCATTGACTCCCATTCATTTTTGACGTCACTTTGACAGCAAATAACTTTACATCTCAAGCGTTTAAAGACTACATTTTTCTGTTGTTTATTTCTCAAGAAACACAACAATGTATAAAATGCTCCATTACCGTGTTACGGTATGGCATCCGAAGCAGACGTTGTTGTAAAAATAGGCTAACGATTGTGTCACAACCACGCAAATAACTGGCCGCACAGTAGAGGAATTACCGTATAGTACAGGGTAAGCTCGCAGACAGTTTTGACTTACATCAGCTGTTTAGGTTTAATTACAAACCTAACTAGCATGTTAGTTAGCAGTAATTAGCCTGTGCCTATGTTATCTCCTAACATATACCTACCTCTTTGTCTCTGCTGACTGGGAATGACTCAGATTTCTCTTGCACAGCTACTAGAAGACTTACAACGTTCAGACAGGTTGCTTATGTCACATCTACGTTGTCAAGCTCAGTTGGAGGCTGAACTTCTAACACACTTCACTGGTCCCCGTCCACAACAACGGGATCTGTTGGTCCATTTCTTTAACTCTCTATGGATAGGAAGTGGGCCAAACTTAAAAACCGAACAGGATACATCTTTTCCCCCTAAAATGTTATGTTGTGTGTGGTTGTTATCATGCAGTACACACACATCTTAGAACAGGACTTTATTCTTCACTGATCGAGCTTCAAGTTTTCTACAGTTTGTCTGAACACTGTCGTTGTGAAATAACACTCTGACCTGCACGGACTTCTCAGTTTTGCACTTGGCTGAACTTCCTCTCTCCTGCAGAGAGAGAGCCGACACACAGCTAAAACACTGCAGACACGCACGCACGCACACACTGCCAATTCACCTTTGTCCTCGGGTGGAGTCAGAGACACAGATCATCACATCTGGTTGCTGTTCCTGCGGTGTGTTGCGTTGGAGTGTGGGGTCTCAGTGTGTGATCTCTAAACCTCCCGAAACAGTTCTTGCTGAGGAAACGAGTCATGAAACGAGTTACACAACACACAGACTGGCGATGACGTAACATCTCAGCCGGTGAGCTATTCCACATCAGCCACATTCATTTTACCTGTTCATCCCAACCAACACGGCATTCATCATGAACATCTGGATCCGGCTCGGTGTTGCAAAGCTCTGCCAAAGACCAGGTTGTGATGTGTACACACTGATCGCACACTGACATAAACACACGCTGACACCATGATAGAGGCACAGCTGTGTTTTTTTTTGGGGGGGGGGGTTGTTTAGTGCTGAACGTGAACCAACAGCACATTCTGTCACAGCTAAAAGATTGTGGTTTTTTTTGGAAATACAACAACAAAACCCACCACTTTTGTTTTCCAGATGTGTAGCACATCTTCATGTCTTTCTGTCAGACAGCTGACGGCGCGTCCGTCACCGTCGAACCAAAGCAGGTGGGATTTGCCAAACGGTGATGGCCACCACCATGGCAGACGTCTACTTGGCCCACTCAGTGAGAAAATCCCCTCGCTGTACCTTCCATCCATCCATCGCTCTTTCTTGGCCTGCTTCCCTGCGTGTACTGAACCCCGGTTGTAATGGAGATTGGAAAATGTTGCCAGGGGGTATTTCTGTCAAATCAAGGCCGCCCGATGCTAAGGCGCGGCTGTACACGTGAGCACGATGTACACAATGAGATCCGACTCTGACTCTGCTGGCATAGCTTTTATTGCCTAAGGAAGAAAAGATTTTAAAGGTCCCATGACCTGTATCTGAAGTCTCTTTATAAAGACCTTAGTGGTCCCCTAATACTGTATCTGAAGTCTCTTTTATATAGACTTTAGTGGTCCCCTAATACTGTATCTGAAGTCTCTTTTATATAGACTTTAGTGGTCCCCTAATACTGTATCTGTAGTTTCTTTTATATAGACCTTAGTGGTCCCTAATACTGTATCTGAAGTCTCTTTTATATAGACCTTAGTGGTCCCCTAATACTGTATCTGAAGTCTCTTTTATATAGGCCTTAGTGGTCCCCTAATACACTTCCCCAAAATTCAGCCTTCGTGCAGAATAACTAGAGCCAGTCCCACAATGGGATTCCCTTAGTATGTGCAATTTCTATCATAGCTGGGGGGGGCAAGGTGGAGGCTGGGGGGGGGTGGCCTTGACCAACTGCCACTTTGCTTGTTTGAAGGCCATGATGTCTCTCTCTCAAAATTGGAGGGCAAAATTCTGTGGTTCAGCAAATCAGAGAAAGGGGAGGTAACCTTGCCCCTTATGAGCTCATAAGGAGAAGATTCCAAACTGGTCCATCTGAGCTTTCATTTTCTCAAACGCAGAGCAGGATACCCAGGGCTCCTTTTACACCTATTGCCATTTGTAGCTACTGGGGGACCAAAGGCAGGCTGGGGGGTTCAAAAAACCTCCTACAGTGACGTGTGACAGTGAAGAATTTTCTATGTCCCCGCATGAACACTAACAGATCCACGTTGTCTTCATCTAAGGTAACCCATGCCAGATGTGCATTTGGTGAAATTAACAGCTGTAGCTGCTGCTGAAGAGCAAAGAAGATGGAAAGCTGAACAAAGCCTTGGTCTGTTTGGTCGACAGACTGTGTGTTTTCGTGCTGAAAATAAAGTTTGCACATGTGAAGCTCTGTTTTCCGATGAGAGGACAGACAGGCAGGACATCTTTCTCCTTGTGCTCAACAAGTGACCAAAATTAACACTCGAGAGACATTTTACAGTTGAAAAGAGCTCAATATATTTTGACTCAATGGAGGTTACCTGATGGTTATAATAGAAAACTTAAAAGTGACCTACATTGTTTTTCTCCAATGGAATCCGCTCCTAAGTCTTGTTTTCCGGGATAAAATGTGAAAGCACATCCTTGTTTGGTCATTGGCAAGCGGCCATGGTGTGAGAGGAATGATACAGACAAAAAACAGAGGCCTTAGTATGATTAAAGTTAGATAGCAACCATGTGTACAATGCAAATGGTTTATCTAAATAACAGCAACAGCATTCAGTTAAGCCCTGTGTTGTCCTCCCCGGGTCAAAAACGGGAAAAACTTGTCATTCCTGTCCTTCTTTCAGACTTTTTTTTTAGTTTTCACTGACACCACCTTACTAGTTTTACACTACTTTTTGAATTCATGGTCAGTAACCCTCATTTATATAGAATTATGCCTGAAATTTGAGTTAAAAAAGCAGAAATTATTTGATTAGTAGTAAAGATCAGAGGAATTAAAGTGATCATTTGTATTTGCAAAGAGCATAGACATTTTTTAAAGGGGTTAATTTGACCCGAGGATAACAGGAGGGTTAATTAATGATTAGGGTTGTATTTATTCCTCATTTTGGCCTTGTATGATTGCACCAATGACTCCACTTCAGGGGATAGGTACTATACATTTTTGGGAATTGCTTTTCTGAGAGCTAGAAATAGAAGATACAACTCTCTCTCATGTGTGCATGCTAAATATCTCCGAAATTAGTTATTTTACTATATTGCTCCTCTAGTGGGAAACCGTTTTTTTTACGTGTGAAATCGGTATATTTGGTTGAACTGCGCAGACGGTCTTAGAAATAAATAGTTCTCCTGATTCTTGTTCCTAATGCCTCTTTAAATGTGTAGGTCAAGTAAAATTCTCCTTTTTGAAATCAGTCTTAAAGCATATGATATTAGCTTTTGTTCTTTTTAATGGTTTGCTATCAGAAGCTCATGTTATGCACTGTAAATCACTCAGGAAAGCATCTTCTCTGTTTGCAGGCCCTGAACCTGAACTGCGGCCTCGGGCGGTGCGTTCAAGTGCCTGTCAAGAGCACACAAACCTTCACAACCGCCTGGACGTAGTGGAGAAGGTGCTGTTCGCAAACCAGTTTTTTTGAAACCGGTTTAGGATCGGTGTTTCTTACCCTGGTCTCTCATCTTCATTATCAAATGTCAGCCTTCTCTCAATATAAAGCCTCCAAAACAAATCCTCAGCTTTTCCTTTCAAGGATAAGATGATGACAAAGCTGTGGCTCACTGCCACTACAAGTCACTTACTGGGCAAAAACATTTGTACGATTTCTCAACTTTTTCCCAAAACTCTGATAAGTTAGTCCACATTCATCTGACAAACCCCACGCTTACTTTGACATTACCTCACTAGCTGTTTTATTCATGTGAATAAGTGACTGTATTATTCATGGGTGATGATTCTATTATTCATACTACAACTTCTTAATGTATTATTCATATGTCAACTCCACATCTATGTCTTCTGCCCTCTCCAGAAAGTGGAGGACACGGTTGAGAAATTGGAGGACGAGCTGGCCGCTCTGCTGGATGCCATTGAAGACCCAAAGTGGCGCCCCCTGTTGGACAACACAGGAAAGACAGCCGTGGACATCCTGGAAGATCCTGGACAGTTACACAACCCAGTGACTCAAGAAGCCTTTTGAACATCTTGTCAGCAATGTTTGTCCGTGATTTGAACACAAGTAAACTGTGTGTATGCATGAACTGTATCTGTATCAAAATTAAGTTTGTATCCTAAAAGAAGAGACACAAGAAGGCCAAGCTTGTCTGCATTATTTAGTCTTTCAAATCCTGTGACAGACATAGCTTCGGTCTTAGATTCTTGGTACGGCTCATGTTTACAATGCTCTTCATCGCCCGTCTGCAGACAAACCGTTAGAATGGACAAAGACAACAAGAGACAACATTACTGGAAGGAGATTTCTTTCTTTATCAAAGCAGTTAAAGCAGCATTTTTTAAACACACAGAGCAGTTCCAGTTTGTACAGAAACAAGGCTTTTCAATCGTTCTCCGTAAAATTCCTGTAGCACAAGGACATTATGCAAAATAGAATCAAGAGGAGGAAAAGTCTCATTTTATTGATTTCTTTTCTCAACAGGGCACTGAGATTCAAACTGTATCCACAGAGTTAAGACATCTACAGTATGGTACGCCTCGAGAGCATCCATCACAAAACAGCTGAATAGGAGACATGCTGTTGCTGGCCATACACTAGCACAATGCCTTTTTTTGAAACACCTAACGGCATCCAGAACATTAACACATAAAGAAACATGTCAGGAGGGTTTACAAGCACGGGCCAATTAAAAATGATCACTGATATCAAGGAACAAATGCCAAAACTGTAGATTAGTAATGCAATTTAGAGTAAAACTACAGTACACTTAAATGGAAATAAATCAGTTATCCATTTACAAATGATTAACGTGCTGTATACTTACACATCCACTTCAGGTCTATGTTGAGTCTGATGGGGTGTGGACTGATTTAATGAGTCTTAGAAGTAACTGAGCTTTCTTTTTCCAAGAATGAAACATTCAGTGTTTTAATAATGCAGCAAAGTCTGGGTTGGGGTAAAGTAAAAACCTGCCCCAGTTCCAAATAAACTTCCTTCGCTGCACAGTCAATAACGCAACACTTAACCCACGACGGAGCATCACTACATAACTGCTGACCTCATTCCACTCATCCAGCAAAGGTACAAGCCTTTATACTTGAACAAAGCATTAAGACAACCTACAGGATGCCAAAAGGTACTGCATATCCTCTAAAAATATCATGCCATCCATATTACACTGGGATTATACGATTTTGTACAGTTTAAAGTTCACAAAACTAACTGTCCAGAAACAGTCACGTAGGCCAGTTATACTCTGATTTGGATTGTGTCTATAATCAGGTGAGCTATTACCAAAAGCTTGTGCATGCACAAATCAGCCAGTAGGGCTCAAGCTCCAGACTTTGGCAAAAACCGGCTTATAATGTATAGGTACATGCAAAATAAGCGCAGGGCTTCAGACCATTAAATTCATTGTATATTTTGGCAGACTTGGAAGATGACACTTTATATCTCTTTAAAGAAGCTTCTTAATCTAATCATATGTCTAATGTTTAAAGAAAGTCTTCAACATTTTGGGAAATAGGCTTATTTGCTGTTTTTCTGAGAGTTACGTGAGAAGATGGAGACCAATCATGTTCTGTGCATTGAGTATGAACTTGTGGCTGTAGGAGGCAATTAGCCTAGCTTAGCATAAAGACTGGAAACAGAGCAACTGCTTCAAACGACAAAACCAGGGGCCACATAGCAAGCCAAGCTAGCATGTTTGCTAGCAAGGTAATCTGCTGTTCCATTGTCCGTCGGAACTGAAACTAACAGTGCTAAGCAAATTAATTTAACAAAACCAATTTCATGTTACTAATTAAAGAAAAGTATTTACATTGGGCTACTTTACTAATTACCCAACAGAAAAACTAATTAGTGACTTAGTTAGTTAGCTGAGCTCTGTTAAAGGTGACTTCAAACAGCTCAAAACTGACCGTTAGATGCTAGCTTAACGTTAGCCCCGGTGTCTGCCCACAGGACTGGTGATTCCTGAATGTGAATTTGGCTAACATTAGCAAGCCAGCTAAGAACACACAACATGTTACTAAGACAACATTGGAATGAACCACATTTCTCCGCTTTTGGTGGAGTACTCACCACCACTCCTCCCTGTACCAAGCTAACGTAGCGGTCTGCCAACTGAACCTAGAAAGACCAAACTGAAATAAACCCTCCATTATCAAACTAGCATAGAACAGCGAACAAGCCCATGCCTTTATTGTTAAATTGTTATTAAAATGCTACACCATAGCTACGATCCCAATTTGCTGTGTATTTGTTAATGCTATAACATGAGTTTTTATTAAAAATGTATAATAGTGACACTGTTGTGTTACTGTATGCTGTTGTAAAATCATTAAATAAAGTTTGTTGTTATTTTACTTAAATAAGAATGTCTTAGAGCTCTGTTTTTTATTAGAATTTTTTCTATCACTATTTTGTTACATTGATTTGATTTGGGCACCCCTCATATTTATAACACTAGAACAGGAATAGAGAAGTCACAAGGTAACTTAGGCTACTGAAGGCACTCTTAACTGTAATTTTTTAAACAAATTATAAGGTTTCACACTAAGTGTGCGCCAGCTAGTAAGAACTCTCTGTAAATGTAACTATGGTTGCATCCGACTCTTCTGAAACTGCCTGGCTCTCTTCAAAGTGTAGTATCCACCTACAACACCTCTAAAGCTCACACATAAAGGCAAGACATTGTATCTTATTTTGAATCTGTACCCAAATAAAAAGCGCACCTATGTAACAATATTTTTGCCATCCATCCTGCACGTCTCCGCAACATGTCTGAAAATTCTTGCCCTCACCTGAAATGAATTTGAAATGTGTCATTCTGTGTGGATGGATTACACACACTAAACACAACATGATAATAGTGAGCTTTAATGGGTCCTGGTAAGTGGATTTTTGAACTGTAACAGTGATTTTTTGGGACAGAGCCAGACATGCTGCTTTTCCCTGCTTCAAGTCTTTATGCTAAGCTACGCTAATCGCCTCTCAGGTTCATACTTGACACACATCAGAGTGGCATCGGTCTTCTTGTATATTCTTGTAAAAATAGCCAATAGGTATTTCCCAAATGTCTAACTATTACTTTAAGGCCCCCCTCATACCTGAAATAGATACTTTTTACATTATCACAATATGATTGTATAAATGATAGTATTTTCACTTGCAGAACGAACAACTGACATTATGTTATACTGGAAAAAAAGAGACATACACGCACACATTTAAAGGTCCTTAGAAATGGTTATGCAAATGGTAGAAAAGCTTTGGCATATTTTGCCTACAAGTTGTGCCAGCACACTTGGAAAAAAGAGTAGAACAAAGCAGTATGAAGCTCCACACAGCTCTTTAATTTATATGTAGAGTTTGCAGTCCCACATAAAACTGTGGTGAGTTGATTTAACTACACTGTATGCTATTTACATGGTTTTCATTCTATTAGGCCTTAGGGTTTTAAGGTGAACGTTTGCTACATGTTCCCAGGTGTTCAGACTGAGATTAATGGCACCACCTTAAAAGTACCAATATCACTATGACAGTCTTAGACTAGCTCATCTATACAGTTTGAAGTACCAACAGGGCACAGCTACACATTTAAGTACAGCCCTGGAACTAGCTCTACAGGGAGATGAACTTCATACTAACCAAGCACTTAAAGAGATGACGATGTCTAGTCAAGTAAACAGAGCTTTCTAACAGATTCTTAAGAGATGTGATGCTTGGTGATTGGCATTTATACAGTATTACCCAGAGCAGTTTCTGAATGCTTTCTGAGTCACAGAATGGTGCGGGGCTAAAATACTACATCTTGGTAACCATTAAGGACACAGTGACAAGCAAAAACCTTTCATTCTGATTGCTGTACTGATTTCCCATAAGTTGCAGTACCTTATCATCCTAAAAAAAGCTCAGAGAAAGAATAGTAGTTGAACACTTAAATAGGAAAATCAAACTAACATTCTGACCTATAACGCATCCATGGGTACAGCGTGATTAATGTTTACTGATTAGCATTAACAGGTACCTCTCAGCCGGTTACCAACATGAAACCAGCCAGACTTTCTTAAGGGACCGAAGACATCCATGAGTACTTACGTAACATGGGTTCTGCAAAGGTGTTGCAACAGGAGGAAGGTGCTCCAGGAGAAACTATTGTTCTAAATTAGGGCACACGTTATGAAAGAGGCTGGGTGGGAGAGTGAACTGAAGACACAGGCAATAAGTTAAACTGAGTGCCTGCGGTGCTGAATAATTCAGTCGTCCCCATCCGATTTTGAAAAGGAAGGCTGAGAGGGGAGGCGTCTCCATCGAAACCACCAACCCCCCCGAAAAACGCGGACTGCTATTGCTCGGGATGTCATCATGCTCGTGGAGCTTTCCGCTCATGAACAACGCCTCCTAGTAAGTGATACCTTATATATTCATGCTATAATGTAACATTGCATAGAAGTTTGAGCTTACTCTAGGGCAGATGGGTACAGTAGGCGGGGACTCTGCTTCATTCATACCCTACCGGAAGAATGCTACAGAAAGAAAAACGGAGCGGAAATGGTGGCAGACATTTTGGATGCTGCTCTGCGTCAGTCTGTGCGTTTCCTCCGCTCCTGGCTACAACAGAGGAGAGAAGTGAGGGTGTATTTATCGGCATGGCACAAACACTGCAGCGACCGGAGAGACCTGCGATCGTCACTGTCAGGCGATGTGGCGCTAGCAGCTGCCAGGGGAGGAGCAGACCGAGCCGCACATGCTTCGTTTGGAGGAGGACTCGGGTTCCGGCTCTGGCTCGGGATCGGGTTCTGGCTCTGGGGCATCGTCGTCGGTGGCCCCGCCTTCCGCCTCTCCATCCCCGGCCTCTCCGTCCCCTTCTCCACTGGCATCATCGCCGCCAGCCTCCTCTGACTGACCCTCCTCCGGAGGCCTTTTCAACCTGTGACAGATGAAGAAACACACAGAAACACATTTATAATCACACAACCTGCCTGAATATGTATATGCCTTTATACTCCATATGGAAATCTCTTATGGTACGTGTCCACTGGCAAGTTTCATTTTCACGTTTTCCATTCATTGTCTCTGTGAGCAGCCGGGCAATGCATTCTGGTCAAGTTGTGGCAACTTTCAAGCAGCGGGGGGTCATGTTGCCCGCTACACAGTTGTAAAACACCAGTTCCTGGCTTCGTTACGCGAATCAGGGGCATCCAGCTCGACTCGCCCCCCCCCCCTTTAAAACTCACAAAAATCTTTTAAAAATGACCACTGACAATCTTAAATGACTGAAAACGGAAGATTAAGCAACTGAAGAGCCCATTTCTCACTTAAAATGATTTAAGAAAAATATTTCAATTAACTATTACCAAAATTAGCTATTACTATTTGAAATCCGGGAGCAGACAGGCCCGCGAGTGAAGCGTTGGTCATACCAGGTGCAGCCATTGGGTTCTAGGAGGGTGTAGTCTGCTTTCTTTTCTTGTCAGTGGTCATTGAAGAAAAACCGATCCAAGCACCCACCAAGCACCCAATGCTTGGAAGTGGGGTGATCCCTGCTGTCAAAAACACCCATGTAGACATGCAGCATTAATCTAATTCTTATTTAAGCCTCATTTAGAAGAGCAGGCTTCCTTGTGAGCACGTTTGGTCCTCAGAAAATTAGAAAAAGGAAACCCACATGCAGAGCAGCTCGTAGTTGAATGTAATGAGAGTCCTTGAGTCTTTTATATAGTACTTGTCTCTGCTGTGCATAATTCTAGATCTTATGCCCTCCGTTATAAATAGAAGTAGATTGCCATTAATTCGAGCAAAAGGATATAATAAGACATTTGCCAAACAGAAGGATTTCAGTGACACAGCAGTGGCAGGACCCAGTCAATAATAGATGAGGCAATAATTCAGAGCAGTGCTGAACTAATATTCCTCTCTTTACATTGAGAGGACACATAGTCAATGTTATGGACCTAATAGTGTATATTTATGATCAACTGTGTTTATTTTACTGACATATATAAAATATTAGATGCAGAATATGTAGCCACAGTAGGGAGGGCTCTTAAAAACCTTTTTGCACAGCATTGATGCTTCAGGGTACTTTGAGTGCTCCACATTCACTCATGCTTAACGTCCCGTTCTGGTTTAAATGCAGGTGGCAGTAAGGGAGCTATTTACCTTAAACTCTTCACTACTATAAGAATAATTATGTGTAAACCTTTTGAGTGAATTTTTTCAAAAATAAAAACTTCTTTTCATAGATCTGACCATTTTTATAGCAGGTATGACAACAGTTTACTTCCAAAAGTAGTTGCTGAGTTTTGGTAACACAGAAACAAAGTTTGATAGGAAAAGAAACAATGATTGGTCAGATAATCACACAGGCTGTAATCACACCCCCAGGTTAGCCAGATCTATTTGGAAGAAGAAGAAAAAATACTTCTTAATTTCTGGTAGAAGTAATTCTAAGCAAGTTTGGAGTTTGTACAGTTGTGTGTTCACACTGTAAAACTAACAAAATAAAGCAAACTTTAAAAAGTAATTTCAAGTGCTTGATACATTTCAAGTGTTCATTGCCAATGTACCGCAGAAAGGAAATAGATGAGCTTCTTACAGCTTCAAAAAAAATATGTTTAATTGCAGATGCAATTGATGGGGGGGAACATCTCAGAAAAAAAACAATGCTTACAATATTTGAAAATAGTTCTAATAATTGGCCAGTTTGATTTTTTGTATGGTCTGTGTATTATGCCATATCCTATTAGTATTAACAAGTATCATTTGTTGAATATTTGTATACTAACTGCAACAAAAAAATAACAATTTGTGCACTGTATAGGAACAGTATGCAGTTTGGATTTATCCTATAGCAATAGTTTCCCTGTCGGGGTGCACATTTTTACCTCCTAATAAAGTTCAAACCAAATCTGGCAAACCTGTTGGTTTGATTAAAACACATACAACTGTCTGAACAGTTGGGTTTCCTTTCTGTTTCATCTTTTAGAGAGATTTTGGTGCATTATGGGATCTCAGCACTCACTTTGCTTAGGCAAGGGAAGTCATTACATTACCTAATGTAATGGGGAAATTACATTTAAGCATGATTTCATAGGTCCTTCTACAATATGCATGTGTTGATTATTCATATAATTATTCACAATGCTTTTCAGGTTGTATGACTTCTAAAATCCCTTCCCCGTGTGTCCAACCTGAAGGAGACGACGACTGTTAGTATTTGCATTTTTCCTCCAAGGACAAATGCCATGAAGTCAGAAACCGTTGTCCAGACATATGATTATCATAGAAGGTCCCAGGTCGAGACCAAAGCCTATCTAGAGACACAAGTTGTTCTTTCCAGCTAAGATAAAACGACTGGTGCAGAACTTTGACACAAAGGGCGGATTCAGAAGGACGTAAAAGCTCCAACTTGTCTGCCTGGGAAGATTAATTATCATGTTAAGATTAGACTGTTTTCCAAACAAGTTCTTCTTTTCTCTGGGGGGGGGGGGGACAGGATATAAAGAAGGATACTACTGTTGTAATGTTGCAAGAGACGTTTTGTCAAACTGCTGCTGATGTATACGTTGTGAAAACTGTTCTTGGCACTTGGTTATTCTCTGCAGGGAATAATTAAAACTTCACCAAAGACCAAACCTCGAATCAGTGTGCAGCCTGTCTCTATTTTGTTTCAACAAAGTCCCACTTGCAACAATTCCTCTTTCTCTCTCTCTCGCTGTACAGAAACAACGTTCCACGACGCTAGTTTTGCTTTAAAGGGGAACTATGCCCATTTTAAAAATTCATACCTGTTATTCCTATATTCTAAAACTGAAATATAGTCTGAAATATTAGAAAACGTGAACAAATCTCTTGCACATCCAAAAACTAGAGGAAGCGTGGAAGTGCTGTATAGACAATGAATTGGGAAAGATTACAAATTATAATAATGATACTGAGGGCCGAATGTACTTTTGCGCACCCTTCAGGCGTATTTGTGTGCCAACGTGTCCTTGCATATTCCTCCTGGTCAATTGGCAGCAAGATGAAGACAGGCCGATGAGAAAAGTTGAAAGCATTTTTGCCACAAGGATCACACTTTTTCAGTTTTTTTCATTAGGCGTTACAGATTGAGCAACCATGCAATATTACAGTTACCGGAAGAAATCAAAAATCACATTGAATCTCCGAATCAGCGTTCACATTCCAGTCCAGCAGTTGTTAAACTCCTCACTGCATTACATAAAACATACAATATTGGCATCAGGGTTATTTCAAACAGTCATAGCATCAGCAGTGGGGATATCACAGTCTGCACTCAGGCACACATACATTTCCCCACCACTAATTTATTTGACATTGCCCATTTAATTGCACTTATAAATGTGCACAATTTACGATATAATGGGAGGAGAAAGGTGCCGATTACCCGATCGATGAACTGGAGGTTTGGTAAATACAACGTGCGCTTTCTGCGGTTTGGCCATGGCGCTGGTAAAGCTACATTCACAAATGTACGTACATCTGGCCCTGAGAGATCCCAGGGGAAGGTTTTGAATATATGGATACATATTCTGTTTCCCACAAAGAACACAACAATAGAATAAAGCTCATTTGGGTAAAAAACGATAAGAAAATCAGTCTCCTATTAGTAGTCTATGAAGCAGCTCCAGACTTCATACTTAATGGCATTTGAGACGTACTTCTCTGGTTTATGGCTTTGAGAGACAAATATACAAAAATGTTGCTTGAACTTTCTTAGGCCAATGACGTATTGGAATTCTTAATTCGGGCGGGGTTACCTTACAATTGAAGGTGAAAGTAGTCATTTTTTATTTATTTTTTTAATGGAAATTAGGTGCAATTCCCTTTATAATTTGCACTTTGCGTTTGGTCCAAAAGGAAGAAGTTTCCTGTTGAATGATGGAACAGGAAACTCTGCTTTTAGCTCGTGTCATAGATGTTCTGCTGCTTTTGTGTTTTCTTACTTCTCACGGTTGAAGATCATGAACTCTTGTTGCACCACATCAAGGCACTCCTGTAGGTAGTCATTCTCCTGCAGGCAATCAACAGACACGGTCATGGTCATCGACATTGTTACCATCACTAAGAACTGCAGAGAAATCTTTACGTCAACTTGAATCGGTCAACTACATGACATCTGGGGGGAAATATATTTTTCCTCATTTGGTTTTTATCCTTCGTTGCTCCTTTTAAATAAGCCATGAATTGTTTGTGAGCCTTCCTCAAATTGGATGTTTGGCCTGAGACAAAAATAGAAGCTCATATTTCCTGAAGCACTTGAGGCCATGACAACAGCGGTGAAGGCTTCATAATTTAATAACGGTGGTAATAACAGAGTATGGGCACACACAAGCAAACACACACGTACAGACACCAAGTCTCATAACCCTACTATTGTTAGAGACACACTCCTTGCACGCGCTGATAACACTTGGTCACACACACACACACACACACACACACACACACACACACACACACACACACACACACACACACACACAGGACTGACGTTAATGACACTGATGTCATGATGGCTGTCTGATGGGAACAGGCCGTTTCTCTGGAATACAGAGAGAACATCTCCTGTCCGTGGTAAATAATGTCTCAGTCAAACATAACAAGCAGAAGAGACAAAGAGAGTCCAGTGCTGTATATTTTTCTGGTCTCAGTGTACACAGAGCACATCAGGACAGACCCAGGCTTTATCAAGTTTTCATTTTGTCAATGATTTCTACACAAATCTGTTATTTACTAACATGTATTATAGTTTGTTTTAGAACATTTACACTGCTACTGAAATATTTTTCCCCCTTGTTCTGGAAGGAGTCTATAAAAAAAAGAAAGTAAATGTTGTTAAGACTAAAGCTAACCATTCATTTCATTATCAATTAGGCAATAAAAATGTCAGAAGCGAGGTTTGAAATCTTTGGAAACACGCTATTTGCTGAGAGGAAGATGAGAAGATAGAAACAGCTCTTGCGTCTTTATGGTAATGTATTGTAGTAGCCGGTCATCTTAGCTTGGCATAAAGACTGAAAACAGAGGGAAACGGCCAGCCTGGCTTTGTCCAAAGGTAACACAAATCCACCTAGCAGCAGCCCTAAAGCTCACCGACAAGGTATCTTCCCATCTTTTTCCTAGCAGATACGAAATGTGGCGAAAGACATGCAGCAAACAGTCCGGCCAGTCAGAAATTGAACCGTGGACTCATGTGGTACGCACCCTAACCCCTCGGCTATTGGGTCACCCCAATAACTTGATATGATCTTGATATTTTCTTTACCCAAAGTTTTAAAATGACAATTTAGAATCAACCAACAAGTCAATGAAGGCAACCAGCAGAGAGTCCAGGAACTGACTGCTCCCATCCGAGACCTAGTCTGACACTTTATGCTTTGTAAAGGGTGAATCGTCATTTCTAAACTTTGTTTTCTGTTAACGAGTTAACAAGCGTCTTTTTATGCCAAGCTAACAGGCTGCTAGCTCCAGCTACATACTTAACGGACAGACATGAGAGTGCAAACATTGCAAGAAAAGCGTATTTCCCCCCCAAAACTATTTATTACATTTAAAAATCCTTTTTTTTTTTGGTATAATGATTTTGGCTTTAATAACAACGTTAATATTTGCATTTCCCCCCTGGTCAGGATAGAGGATAGATGACAAAAGGAGAGACTCTTGTCTTTTGGGAATATTTATGATCTCATAAGAGACAACTAATTAGAGCACTTACAGGGTGCATGCTTTTACAGTATTATCTCTTTATAGTCCCTAGCACAATTAGTTATTCATTTTGTCTGCTGAGCTGGGATAATTCACAACAGCTGAGGCAAGAAAAGATGCTGGGACATTTTTTTATCTAAAAATATGCAGCTTTGAGGGCAAAGGACAAACCAGAGGCCTTTGTCATTTACCAGAGTTAAACCTGAGCAGCACTGTAATCCAAGATTGGCCCTGCCTCGTCAGTTGTACAGTATCTATCTATGAGTAATAGTTCTATGCGGCACGTTATTATTTGCTCAGACACATGCGCGTGTCTGCTGCTGGTGGACTTCATAAATATTAGCTTTTAGCACCTACAATACTGAAAATAACATTAACCTGTTCTGCCCAAGGCAGCAAAGATCAAATTAACAGGGAAGCAGCAAATCATTGCACTGTGTAATGGAAAACAGGCATTTTTAATGCTAAAAATAGCAAAGGGAGTAAGAGTGTTTTACCAGATGCAGTGACATCTTGAATTCCACCTTCATCCTGGCAGTTCTTAAATCCTCCTCAACAGAGCATAACGCAGTTCTGCTCCGGTTCATGCAGCATTTCACTATTTTATCTCTCGTATCTAAAGCTAAAATATTAGAGATGGTGCATATTATTAGCTAATCTGAGGAGTGTGACATCTCTTTTTAAAGATTCTTTAAAGAGACACATATGGATGTCGACATAGAGTGCTCATGTAGTGTCTAGAATAGCTTCTACCTTGTTTACATCTTGTTTTTTAATTGACTGTCTGATTCAATTCAAACTTTTTCTCGGGTTCTTTGTTTCCAATATTTATTCGTCCCAAAATGCAATACCGGTTTCTAGCTTGGTAACGATCGCTGGATGGTGAAAACATTCGAATCAATGATGGGGATAATTTTGTTTCTCTTCCAAAGGAAGACTGATGTTTTTTTTTTTTACTAGTTGCTCTGTGCAGATGCACGTCACTCACAGACTGTGAATCCTTGCTGTTGTCTCGAGAGCGATTCTTGGCCAGCCTCTTTTTCTTCTTGTGAAGGGGACGCGACTCAAGGATCATCTCTTCCAGCTCAAAGGTGGGGTCGCAGTGGAGCCGCCCTTTCTTTAGGAGGGCGATGCACATGAGACAATTAGAAACACAAACACTGTTACTCATGGTCATACGTCAGCTACAATTACACAGAGCACACAAATGCATTGTGCACACTGAACTGACACAAATGAATGCACTCCTATGCACACACTAATGTGCTTTAAGTCTTTGTGTACACACACTATTGTGAAATACATGAGGAAGCTACATTTAGTTTTGTTTGCATTATTTAGTTGCTACACACTCTCTTTACAATCAGCAAACATGAATACGAGCTGGAGTGCGTCTAAGTGTTTGTGTCTGTTCACACTTACATTAGGAACAAATCCGGCCTCCATCTTCTTCTCGTACACAGCGTCCCAGTTGACATCAGCGAGGTAGGGAGATGTCTGCATGTCAGACAGGCTGGAGAAACGATGCTCTGGATTCACTGTCAGTAGCTGGAAGGAAGGGACAAACACACACACGCAGCAATGTCACCTGCAACATGTCACCTTCCCCAAGTTGCAATATCACCTTCACAACTTCTTTCTTCTCTCGACACATCGCGGGTGCAAAGCTGAAATCAATTTGTTTCTTTTCTTTTTATTGTGCAGTTTCCAGGAGCAGTTCACAAAAAAAGATGTGGGCTAGGTGAAATGAACATAATAAGGAGCCAAAAACATTCTGTACATTTTTTAATGCCCCAAGTAAAAAATATAGTAAACAAAAAAAACATTATAAATCTCTCAACTACTGCAAGGCTGCTGTTGTAATTCAACCCAGTACACACATTAAGTAACCTTCGCTTTTATCTAGGTTAGCATATAACTACGAACGCTACCTACCTAGCCTGCTAACTAGTTAGGCGGCCATAGTTTTAAAGCGCCCATATTATGCTACTTTTCAGGTTTATATTATGAGGTTGTACCAGAATAGG
This sequence comes from Etheostoma cragini, assembly GCF_013103735.1. Lineage (NCBI taxonomy): Eukaryota > Metazoa > Chordata > Actinopteri > Perciformes > Percidae > Etheostoma > Etheostoma cragini. The sequence continues at coordinate 23,239,379 of NC_048423.1, read as the reverse complement.
TTTACATGGCTTCATTTTCCAAAAACACCATATTTTTGTGGTACTGCACATTGCTGCAGATCCTTTTTCCACCCTGTGTGTTTAGGTCTCTGTTTTAGCTACAGAGTGAGACATCTCACTTCTATACTTTCTCTGTCAGGAGTCACACATGCTCAGTAGCTAGGTAGTGATAACACCCGTTAGATACTGTTTTTCCAACTTTGGTCAGTCCAAGGCAGGATTGGCTGGGAGACAAGGGCCCCTTGTGGAATACCTGCACAACAGGGACAGGAATTAGTTCTTTTGGAGATTAAAGTGAACTAGTGTGTGTTGTAGCAGTGTTTTGCCATTGAGACCACGCTAGCATGCCATGGTTAGCCACCTTGTCTCGGCTAGTGTTGTAGAAAGCCGTGCAGATTTTGGCACCAAGCGTGCATTTGAAAAGTCTCCTTGCACACAATTGGATAACACTACGACCAATCACAAAAATACAGGGGATGACGTTTCCAGAGCCCTATGTGCTTAGCTACCAGCAGAGCAAACTGGTAGATTAAACTGTCGTCATCTGTTTAGCTCGCCTCTGGCCCCGCCTCTATCAGTTACACCGATTTGATAGGTGCAGCTCGGCTACAAGGTTATAGTTAATGAGCAGCGTTTCTCAATGCCAAAAGGAATATGCATATACATAGGAATAAAGGAATACCAGATCAAATTCAACCCGTACTGATGTAATGGTAGTAACCAACAGGGGGCACTTCTAGTAAAATCAGCCACTGGTCAGGTTTGAGTTAAAACTGTTGCACTGATCAAGACAGATGAACACCACACATGAGTGGAGTCACTCAGTCCAAGGGGGAAATGAAAACTGGTTGTGTTTTAAAAGGAATACCATCTGTTTCATGTTTCTCCTCAGGGTAAACACTGGAAACAATAATGGGATGTGGCTTTTGTTCTCATTTTAACTCTCTCCCTGTGCTTTATTTTCCTCCTCTGGTCACAGGTTGAGTCAGTTTTCTCCTGCAGGGCCAGTTACGTCTGTCTCGGTGGAGTCCAGACATGGTAATCGATCAGCAACAGAGCGGAAGAGACCAACGTTCCATCCAGATTACTCAGACACAGAACACATGCGCGCAGTCGGGCACTTACACTACCCCCGAAAAAAAAAAAATCCTTCTTAACAATCTGTTTCTTTGTAGTCACTCTGAAATCAAATGATTAAAAACAAGGTAGACTACTATGTCAAAGAAAATGAGTCGGATTCAAGAGAAAGCATTTTTATTTCCATTTGACGCAAAGGGAATTATCTCATCCAACTGGCAGATTTTCACTTCTAGGAAAAGATTGTTTTGAGTGTTCATATGAGGGTAAATGATGAATATTATCAGCATCAACACACTGGTTGACACACACAGACACACTGCCTCTACTCTCACCCACTTGCTCTGTTTCTGTGCTTCTATCCTTCAGATTCCCATCTGTCGTTTTTCTCCTCCTTTGCCCTAAGGGTCTCGGCTTATCCTACCTCCCTCCAGCTCCAGCCCTCTACAGTACAAGCTTTAATTTCCCTCAATATGTACCCCAGTATCACCTCCATTTCTCTTCTCGTCTTCCCTCCCACTCCTCTTCCCAGGGAAGACCATCTGTGTCTAGGCAGATGGGTCAGGGTTCAACTGTACTTGAATTTGAATTTTACTTAAAAATGAAACCTCATTAATTTAGGATATACTCAATTTTGCATCTACAATCCTTCATTCTATCGTGACTTTACTTTTTCATTTACTGTATATTAACAGTATATTCAGGTTTTACCAACCTAAACATCTAACTTTACAAAACATGATTATTTTCATTACCAATTGATCTGAAGATTATTTTCTTGATTGATTAAACGTCTTGTATTTAAAACTATCACAACGTTTAAAATCTTCATCACAACTTCCTAAAGTCTCCCAGTTTTTTAACCAACAGTTCAAATCCAAAACCATATAATTAACTGTAACATACTGTAAGTATGGGATTGTTGTTTCAAAAATAAAAACAATTTTTTTATTATCTAAATAGTTGCAATGATTTTTCTTTCAATTGACTAATCAATGAATCAGCTAAATTGTTTCAGTGCTTAGAAACCTCTTATAATGGGATTTGGAGTAAAATAAGTCCACTGTAGTTACATAACGACATGCAAAATTTTTCAAAAAATCCACATTTTCAAACCTACCGCCCAATACCACAGATCAAGATGCAGGACCCAAAAACTAAACTGAAAAGAAGTCAACGCATCTGCACTGTCCTTTAAAAAAAATCCTAAAATCAGTTTATCATGAAAGAAGTGACCGACAACTTAAATGTTCAGGTGCATCTCCTTTTGTATGTTTTACATCTAAGCAGTTCTTCCTTATCTAAGAGACATTTACAACTTGTAATTGCAACGTAAACAATCCAAAGCTCTTCCATTGCCCTAATTTCATTGTAGTTATCTCTGAGTGGAAAAAAGTATTTCCAGGTTTTGAATTCTGGCGACTATTTAAATGAAAGAGCTGAAAGTAAATTATACCCCACTTTGCCTGGCTCACCTTCCTCAAGAGGGAAACCAGGTCCTTGGGCCAGGCCGGGCTGTACTGGACACTGACTGTACTGAAGAGCTGCAACAGGGACTCCACAGAGTTACTGGCATGGATGTCATAGGGCCTCTGGTACAACAGGATGACAAATAAAGTAAAATAGACAAATGAGAAAGAGGAGGGGATCAACGGCGGCAAGTTTAGTTTTGAAACTTAAAAACATACAAACTCAACTTCCCACTATGCCTTACCCATCCACGCAGCACTTCAAAGATTGTCACCCCTAGTGACCACCAGTCTACTTCAAAGGCGTAGCCAGTCCCTCCACTTACAAAGGACTGGAAGATCTCTGGGGCTGAAAGCAAAAACACAGATGCACTACTGGAGAAAAAAAAGCTTTTCAAACCACTGCCTGTACATGTGGTAAAGAAGCAAGTGTTCTCTTGGAAAATGTCAAATGAAACGGTTCATTTTCCCTCAGCTGTGCAGAGTAATCACAAGACAAGATGGGACATTTGTGCCTCAGCTTTCACAAATAAGCACGAGATCTGTAATTCCTATCATTTAATTCACACAAGTGCCTCTTCAGTGATGATGAGCGAGTAAAAATATGTTCAATCAGCAGAGTCTAGCACCTTTAAGTAGCAGTATCTAATTGGAACACAGTACTGTAAGCTTGTCTCATGCTAAAAATTAACTACTCACATCTTACTGAAATCTTTATCTACAATGTCAGGAGTTTGTGCTAATTAACTACAGTAAACTCTCTCTTCTAAAAGTACATTTAATGATTTCAGACTACAATTTACTGTCACAAAGCCATTCTCTTTATTTTAAATTCAACATGCTGTAACTTAATTCTCCTATGTCAAAATACAACAAACATTTTTCTTATGACCTTCTTTTTTATCCATTAAGGATATTTCTTTGCACAAAACAATCAGACATGACGATGTGGTTGATACAATGGTTGTGTTGAAAGTGCAGAGCAAAGTTACCCATGTAGGGCTTGGTTCCAGCTAAGGCTGTGGCTCTCTCTCCATCCTTTATTATCGTTGCTATGTTGAAGTCTGTCAGGTGAGCGTGACCTGGGAAGAAGACACCAAATCCGTCCCAACTTTGGTATTAAAAAAATGTCTCCAGTCACACACAAAGGAAACATTTCCATGTGTGGAAAGAAAATGAAAAACAGCAGCTGACATTTCAGTGGTTTTGTGTGTCAGACACACGTTGCTGACTCCTCTGATCTTTTTACCTCCGGGACTGCAGGGTCATTTTTGTGTCCTATTTGTCACAATGTTATGCTCAATAGCACTGCTGCCTGTATCTGTGCACTTAAAAGATTTCGCCTGTTATGTAATTTCCACTTTCCCCTGATCACAGACACTTAGAAACATGACTATACAATTACAGGTAAATATCGGAACTTGAACTGAAAGGATGCTTTAGACGAGTGCAAAAGCATCATGGACACATTTATATATGACCTTTATTTGATCTAATTTGGATCAAGATCTCTTTTAGATTGGATTACAGCAGAATAAATTAGAATGGAGACACAGAGCCAGACACACAAAAGCAAATTCATCCAGATCAGAAACAATAACAGATCCAAAAAGTTGATTTTAATCCAATGGGATGGAGGAGTGCTGTGAAATTCATTCAATGTATATTGGGAATAAAATTGGAAGGCTCCCAAGTTCAGTATTTACTGGTGGTGTATCAGGAGTTAACCAGTTTTGGGATCTGCTGTTTCATCTGCATGCAAAAAGAAATCACAAGTTGGTGTTGGAGTAATGACATTTTTTATGTGTTATTTATGATTGGGAGAACTAATGGACCGAGCACAGAACCTTGTGGTACCCCTTGGTTATTAAAAAGGGGGTTGATTTTGAGACCATCAGTAGTGTACAGATTGGCTGTGTTCTATCAGACAAGTGTTCATTAAACCAGTTGTAAGAAAGATTTTTGATAGTTTTTTTTCCCTTCCTAGCCAAGTAGGCTAAAATTAATGCTAAGTATTATGTACCCATGTCTAGCTGCACACACACAAACACACATACGTATGCACAAAGCAAACAGTTCACATACACAAAGCAAACAGTTTACATCCTTACCTTGCTCATCCAACAGGATATTGTCTGGCTTGACATCTCTAAAGGAGACAATAAAAAAAAATAAAAAAATAAAAAAAAGATTTGCCATATTTATAACATTAATACAGAAAAACAACCACATTTTACGCATTTCCACGGTCAAAGAAATCACAAACATGAGACAGATTTCCACACATACACACACATACAGTCAGGTGTCAGAACAAGAAAGAGCAACAAGATTACATAATTGGGTAGAACTTTACATTCCACCACGCTAATAAGATAATAGTGGGGCAGTTTTGCATTTTGCACTACTGATTCATGGTTGTTACACAGAAAATACCAGATGTGTTTTCAGGTAAGAAGTCACAAGATTGAACATATCAGTTTAAAAGTATTACCTTGAAAAAAAACGGAAATATTTGGAATATAGAGGGGGGATAAATTTCAGCATTCTATTATAGCAATGACCAATTTTAAATTTCAAGAAGTTTTATCTAATTTGGAAGGTATTACGCTGGTAGTAGCCTATAATACTGTGAAAACATACTGTGTATTACCCCATTATTATCATGTTATTACAATATCAATATAACTATATTACCACTACCCAGATATATTGTATATGGCTATCGTCAAATCCATTCCTAGTTATTATCTCGGTAATTGCATGTTATTATATTGGTTACCTTATTGCCCCAGTATTTACCCCAGTATTACGTCTTATTACTGTGATGTATTACTAAGTTGTTACTTTGGTAATTACAAGTTATTAACATATATTACCTCTTTTTTATCACACTGTTACCCCACTAATACCATCTTATTACGGTGGTGGAATGTAAAGTGCTACCCATAATTGAAAGTGCGCCAGTGAAACCTCAAAATGGTGAATTGAAAACATTGTAGAAAGTACAATGGAAAAGGGATTAGATGTGTATAGTATGTGTGGATGTGAAAGTCTGCAGGTGTTGGCTAATGCATGTGTACATTACTGTACATGTTGCTGGAACATCTTAAGACTGTGTGTGTGTGTGTCAGTGAGAGAACAAGGGGGAGAACATTTTCATTTCCTGCGTTTCAAACATTGCCATGAGAACACAACCATCACCGATTCCCCTAGAGGCTCTCGCAGGTTTGCCTGCACACGCTTATTACACCGGGCAACCCTGCAATGGACAAACACATCCAGGCACACAATCACACCCATGCACACACTTACACATCTCGACATTTCCTAGTCCCTCTAAGCCATCCGCAGGCAATTAACGGAGCACACACATCTTATTTAATTATGCTGCACGTCACACTGGTTTGGAGAATACACACGGTCCTCAGAGAGCATCTACACTTCCCATAGCACACATTTGCTCACAGTGGCAATGCAACACTAAACTGATGGGTGGGGGTTGGGGGGGCAGTGATAGGGGGTTCTGATCCAGCAGTACAAGGCTGTAGGGAAATGCTTCCATGTTCAGAGGAGGAATCTTGATGCCAGTGCCAGCTACAACACCGTACCGTTTTGTTTAATGTAGAAAAATTCACTTCATGTTTCATTCATTCTGCAGCGAGCACAGAAACACTAATCTGACATGGAAAGTGAATTGCTATTTTGTACAGGAACAAATCTCATGTTTGAGCAGTTTTAACATGTAAAGTGTATGATGACGAGAAATGAAGCACCCTGGTGGTCTGCGCAGAGAGGAAACAGAGGAGAAGGCAAAGGAGACTCTCCACTTTTACTTCCCTTCTTCTCCTCAAAACAATTTCACATCCTTGGGCATGGCAGCGGCTGACTGTTGCTAGGAGACCAGAGACCCTTCTTCCTTTAGTTGGTGCATCAAAATAATTGTATAATATCCCCCAGTCAAAAACTTACAGGGTGGAACCAAATCGTAGAGCTAGGGATGGCCATGGATACCCAAGGATTGGATTACGGCTTTGAGAGCAGATACAATTGCGCAACAGGCAAAACAGTTGATGTCAAGGAGAGGGTGGGGAAAAAGCAGAGCATCTGTCAGCTTACATACAGTACTACTAATAGAAGTTCTGAAGTCTGAAGTCTTTGCCAACTACACTTGGAAAAATAACAATTGACTACACAAAAGATAGTCAATCTTTTGTGTAGTCAATTGTGGGAGATTGACTGACTCTTTGGAAAAAGCATCACACACGCTTGTGATGTTACATAATTCATTTGGAACTGGTGAGAATTGTGATATACGGTATGTGAACCTTTATAGTAACACATGCAGCAGCACACACACACTAAGTGTATTTTTCAAAACGTCTTTCAACAATTATGCCATGCTTCTTTAGGTATTTACAATTTCTTCCTTTGACTATTTTTGTTATTCCGCAAAACACAAAACGTTAATTCTTTTAATGTTAATGTGCTAAATGTATAGGTAAGTCAGAAAAACACACACACACACACACACACACACACACACACACACACACACACACACACACACACACACACACACACACACACCGACACTGCACTTTTGTTTGAAGGAAGGAAGACTTCCTTGAACACTGTTTTTTAGCCAGCTGTGGTACTAAATCTGCAGTCTGCAGGGATCCGGCTCTTTCTCTTACCGGACTGCACAGATGCATGCTGCTGCGCTCAGCATATTTGGACAAAAAGCTGTGGACACTGCCGTCCTGGTTAAAGATGATGGATAGTAACAATTACAAGAACAAACATTAGAGCTGTCTTTAGATGAGGTGATACCTGCAGCCCGCTAAAAACTCAAGACATAAGGATTATTTTGCTTGTGTGGTTATATACCGTATATATACAGTGTATAGTATAGTATATAGTTAATACTTTCATTTTTATATCTGTGTTTGTGTTACATTATGGTACCTCTAACTCACTCATTTGTTTTTTGGACTTCCAGAAATGTAGAGGGTACACTTTCCACAAAAAAAAAAAACACAGCCAACCCTTTCTACTATCCTTTATAGCGAGCTGTAGGGCACCATGCACTCCTGTGGAAGACTAATGTTGTGTCATATGAGTGGATGTGGCCTTCACCAGTAAAGTCAAGTGGAAGCAGGTGAGAATAGTCAAAAAGACACGATAAAGGTGGCTGGGAATTGAAAGTCGCTGTGACTTTGTGGGTTTGACACAATAAGAGTGCTTACACAGTGCTTACTGCAGTGACAGAGGAGATAATGCACTTGCACAAGTCATGATGTAAAATGAAAAGGAAAGACGCTGGACTTTTACTTGGTGTTCGAGTTCCAGTCTAAAGGGTAAACCATTACATTCATAAATCACCAATAATAATGCTGCAAGCTGGAGAAGCAGAACAGAATAAAGAAAACCTCTTGAACACTAAAACCCATAGACACAACCTTGAGTTGATCTTCAGAGTTCTTTCAATGCCGGAAAAGTTCTATGCTTTGAACTGAACTGTGGTTTAGTATATTTAATGAAACAAAATATCATGTCCTCACATTGGTGCTTTGGGTGTATCTGGAAAGTGTTGTAATAAACACTTTAATGGGTGTTTTTGGGAGTTAAGTCTGGTCCCTGATTGGGGATGTGTAAGTCATTTTGTTAGTGTAAAACTTGAACACCAAGGACCTAAGAATATCCATTTTACCATGACTTTTGTCTACGCAACAGATCAATGTGACAGAATTGTTGGCATTCATGACAAATTACAGGTAAAGCTGCATTAATCAATGTTTTTAATTTAACAATGGATCAAATAACGGAAGGTTATGTGAAAGCAGACACCGCCTTCTCAGCTGCGCGCTCGCGAGCTTCACAAAATATGTGACGGAGGCGGTTTGTGACACATGCCACTGCATCGTTGAGGACTGGCAAATAAAATCGGCCATTCTACAAACAGAGCAAGCCAGGCAGACACAAAGCTGACCACCTCACAGATGGATGCGGTGGAGATGGGCTCATACATAGGGCCACACGCAGCGGACCGCTGTGGACTTGTGTAGGTCGCACGGACATGCAGAAGTTCCAGAAAAGAGGCAGCATGTTTCTACGGCAATGCGCGGACCAATGGTGGCTGCGCGACTGGTTGAAGCCAATAGAGACGTTACATCCACTACCGCCGTGTAAAGACCATGACCTGCCGATGGGCATTCAACCTGCACTGGACTTGTTCATGATGAATCGGCCATCACTCTGTGAGTGGAGAATCCAGTCTGACACTTCATAGATTGGGCTTATGGTCAAAGATAGTTTTTGTATAATTGAATTCAGTTTCTGCCAGAGACGCCTGCTTTAAAAACGTAAAAGTAATGATTAACGTAAAAAGAGTGACGAGCAAACACTACTTTTTAAAAGTAACTTCCCCAACACTTTTTATAAGTACTCCGAAAATGCATGGCATCTAGGACTGGGCAATATGGCCGAGTTTCATTTCTCAATAACAACATATATCACGATATAGCATGTTCTTTGGTAAATTAACAAGTAGTCTACATGAAATAAACACATGGTACATAACGTGCAAGGATCAGAACAAAAAACTGTATCCGAATGATGTAAATATTGCCCTAGTGCAGTACGCCTGCTGATTTTTTAACATTGCACAGAAACAATATAAAAAATATACGATAGACACATTGATAATATATCACCCAGCCTTAATGGAAGCTGTCGGAGACCTTGAATTGAGGAAACAAAAAATAAATGTGTACCTATGGATGATGTGCTGGTTCTGCAGGTAGTCCAGCGCCAGTGTCATCTCACAGAGGTAGAGTTTGACAGCGTCCTCACTGAACTGGACGCTCTGCTGCAGGTGGTAGCGCAGATCTCCTCCCAGCAGGAGGTCCACCACCATGAACATGTCCTCCTCATCCTGGAATGAGTACCTGAGACCAGGGAGGGGACACGGTGCTCACTCACTGTCCAGTGTGGAGAGAAAACACAAACTATCCAAACAAAGAGCAAAGACTGAGCACACAAACACACAGCGCAGCGGATTGTGTGTTCTTGCAAGCAGTACACAAAGTACATTACGTGCAACGGTTACACGGAACACGACTGCGGACGCACATGCAATTTCTATAGAAAACCACACAAGGACAAAGACCATAATTATGAGCAACCATGGGGAAAAGATGCCATATTTATGACTCTGTCTTGCACTTCAAAAAATACCTTTGAGTCAGCAACCTTGATTTAAATATATAAAT
>NC_048423.1:23196513-23229459 GCF_013103735.1 Etheostoma cragini | reverse complement strand
ATATATATATATATAAATATATATATATATGCCAATGTATGCCAATGTATGCTTGATATGATTTATGTATTAATGCTTGCTTCCTGGCAGGTTTTGAACATGCACATTGGACAATAATTGAAACCCTCATTATCTGAATAACATACCATCTCTTTGAAGGAAATGAAAAAAACTTGAAAACAGCCCATATTTGCATGATGTGACTTAATTGACGGCTTCTTGCGGTCCGCTGAACATTTTTGCCAATCAGGCTTACTAATCACGCACATCAAATTAAAACACGGCCTCTCTGGGATCTGGGTGGGGATTTTTAACACTACTCAACACATTTAGCCACATGGGTGATCTAATTTCTCATCTAAGAAAAAGGCTCAATAGTATCCCCATGTGAATTTGCAGAGGAGAGAAAACAAACTGAGCCTTTGTGGTTTCTTCCATCAAACTCGGTTTAATGTGGCTGCTACTGAGCCAATTCTTTATTTTCCCATTAAAGCTCGGATACAGTCCCTATGTTGCTTCTTTTTATAGCTGCAGGTTCCCACTTGGGGACATTCTGATTGGTCCTATTCAGGTGCAATTTCCTGCCTCACCGTATGTCAGAAAAGGGTCCAGTGTTTTTTGCAGAGGGAAAATCATTCCATCACAAACAGATTGATGGTTCTGCCAAGGAAGAAAAAACCCATTTGCAGTACTGTTGGGTCTCTCTCTTCTCCTTGAACACTGCTTAGATTAATAAAATGATGAAATGGCCTCAACTTTATGTGATGGCATAGATAATGGACAGAAAACACACTCTACTGACTCAGTGAACAAACTAAAACAAGACATTTGGCTTTGTATTACCGTCAAAAAGACTCCCACATTTGTTCATTCTCAGACACCCTGTCCCCACTGTGACAAGATAGTCTTGTTGCATACACTCAATGGGAAATGACAGTAGAGCCACCTACATCAGACATAGTTACTAAACCAACCTGCCCCGACCCTTCAAAGACCAGTCTCACTGTTAAAACGCGGAGCTGCCTCAGCAGATGGCTGGCCCCGGGATGTTGTTGCCGTTGGCAGGGATTCCTCACTGTCACCTTTTTATCACCTCATTGTCACGGTTTGATCCATCGTCTCTAGTTGACAGATGATTTTCCTCTGAGGCAGCAGGCTGCCTCAGAGGCAGCAGGCTGACAAGCCTTGTCAACTGTCGCCAAGTAGGCAAAACACAAACTATTTTCTTCCCAAATTGTTTTCGGGAACACAGATAAGCACAATGTAAAGTCCATTGTCAAAAGTCTAGTTCAAAAGTCCTTAAAATCCAATGAAGGACTCTTCTGCTGTCTGGGAGTGGAAAGGAATCCTTAAACAATAAAGTAAGGGAAAGTGACAAGTACAATATAAGTTAACGGACACTAAATGTTACTTAAAGATTATTTGAGAACATCCATTGATCCATCTGTTTTCAGGCTCCTTTTCAGGTATTTGTCATGATGGCAGCAGGTTAAAAAGGCCAGTAAGCTTCAGACAATTACGTAAAAAAAGTCATAGCGCCTCATCTTTCACTATGATGGAAAGCATTTCACTCCGTCATTCTTTAGCCTTTTGAGGTCAAACTAAAAAGTTGGATGAATTCCTATCTTTCTAGCATACTCTTGCCTTAAGCAAAGTAGTCCTTGCTCCCTGCTCTCTTGCCACGTCCTCCAGCATGTTCCTCTGGGATTCCAAGGTGTTCCTAGGCCAGATAAGATATATTATACTTCCAGCATGCTCAGGGTCCACCTTTGGGTCTCGTCCCAGATGGACTGCCTTCCTCTTTCCAGATATCCAGGCTCCTCATCCTGCCCCTCAGGGTTAGAAAAAATAATTCCAGACACTGCTATTTAAGGAAATCTACTTGAAGTCTTGAAATCTACTTGAAGTGAATAGTATGCATTGGTGAAGACATACTGCAGAAAATGATAGTTGAAATGTGACAGGTTGTGATCTATACTCAAGCTGATGGACTTTTGGCAGAGACTATGGATGCTAATTGAAGATTTGTTATGACCGATAGCAGTCCCTGTTAACTAACCATTAACCTTTATAACCTACAAGCAGAGTTCCAGTCCACCCGTCCAGTAAGCTTGGGCCTACTTTTGCTTTCCGTGGACAGTTGCAGCATTGTAGGTAGATGTGTTTAACAGACGCAGAATGTAGCTCTGTATCTCCTGAAGAGGCATTGAATGTAGAACAACTCTTGAACTAGCTAAAGTTAGCTAGTACTAGGTAAGTGCAGGCTGTAAACCCAAAACAATAAGCTAAAAGAAGATTTAAGGATGAAGAGACAATAGTGTTTCCAGCAGTCATCTGTGTCTACATCAATCTATCTCAAACTAGCCAAAGTTAAAACTTAGTACTAAGTAACATCCATCATTCAGTTTGCTTGTTAGTTTCTCTCTATATGATGCAAGATGTAGCCTTGAGTAGAGGCTAGTCCAATATTCACACTCCTTTTAGTTCAATGTTTGTTTCCACCAACTCCTGAGGGAAAAATTTTGCTCATTAGCTGCTGAATCTTTTCATTAGCAAGTTGCTAACTTTCTCAGTCCTCTGTTTGGCAGATCGCATACAGTGGGTTGATAAAAGCAGTGAAACTGAACCTGAAAACAGTTAAGTTGTGGGGTTGTAAACCCAAAACAATGAGTTGAAGGAAGATTTTACACTGTAGCGCTGAGGGGAACTACATAATCAAGTGATTTTTTTTCTGTGTCACTAAGAACAAAACAGTCATTTCAGCTATTGTCAATATAAGACATATTGACTTGTGCAGGTTTTTATATCTACGGCACAAAGCATTACACAAAATGTTTTAAGACTAATCTCATTTTTGCCCTTGGCTGATCCTTGTACTGAAAAAGTAGCACAATTTATTAAATGGTGCTTTACAGTGAACACAGAGGAGTTGCGGATCAAACCACTGAGTGTGAGTGTATGCCTGGCAGTAATCTTCCGTCAAGGGAGAGCTGTTACTGTCCAAAACCAGGAGGAGGCCATGTGGAAAGGCCAGGATAGGACTAGGCTGCGACAGTCTCAGCCACTGAAAGAGGAAGGTTAGCCGGCTGGAAGGAGTGCATGGAACAGGCTGAAATAATCAGGCCACAATGACAAATGAGCCCAGGGAGGCAGGGAGGAGAGAGGGAAAGTGAGAGAGGAGGACAGTTTTGAGGCAAAAGCAAAAGAGAAACAAGAGTATGTGATTCCGTTGGCTCGAGTTGGTCTGCAAAGTATAAATGGCCTACATAAAGTTGATGATAGAGACTCAATCACAAGACACTCGCAGGCTCCTCTGAGGAATCCAGCTACAATGGCGAGAGTGGACGCTGCAACCTCTCTCAGCGGCCATTACCCGGTCTCCTCAAGACACCTCCACTGGCCTGCTTTCATAAGGTTGCACTCTCAAAGCCATGTGCTACAAAAAAGTTCTTCTTTAACAGTAGCAGTTCCACTTAAAGTCCGTCAAGGCTGCATATGCAGGGCAAAATGTTCTGTGGATGAACAGTGCCATATTAGAGAAGCAGATTCCTGTGCTTTTGGAAATGATCCCATATTTCACTTTTTATGAGGATGATTTAAGACTCACATGGCTTGTTATAACTGCTGACCAGAGGGTATAGAGGCTAATTCGTTCCAAAGTCTCCTAAGGCCTTGCTCCACGCAGGCCTGAAATCAATATTCCTAATGGAGGCTGAGCAGGACACGGCACATCCATCCTCGCCCCTCCTCTTGCTCGCTTTCTGACTCTGATGAAGGGATGGACAATAAGAGGAAAGTCATATACCACTCTTTCCGATGACTCACCATTCTTTTGGTTTTGAAACCTTTAAAATCCTTTAAGGCGATCCCGAGGGAATGTGTTCAAAGCTCTAACTCTTCGACGACAGCCGCCGCAGCAACGCCAGCTACCCTCGGCGATCTGCGACTCCATTTTCAACACCACCGTGGCAGCAGCCATTTGGTCATGATTCACTGCTGCATCTCTGGGCCCTCAGGGAGAATGGGTGACGCTGTCTGAGAGTGATCTGTTGTGATGTAACGCTTAAGGCCAAGCATTGCTATTATTGCTATCATGTACTATACTCTGTCGACCAGGGGATCAAATTCATTGCTACCCAATGCTGGTTATTCTCCGCTTCGGGGTGAGACATGACCCTGCACTTTGAGGTTTCAAACATATGCGAGGGAAAGAGGAAGTCAGCGTCTTCTCATGTGTCACAAATCCTTACAAGGATTTGTGTGGATTTGCTGTGTACAGTAGATGATAGTTCATTTTGCCTCCTCCGAGGTAATCCATTCAGTGTACCCTTGCCTCCTACACATCATATCTTTGCAGCAAGGGAATGGTCGCACCAATTATAGTGGGCTGTAAACTTGACATCCGCACAGCTTAAGGCAGCCTTTAACCCGCTGATGGGATTCAGTGTGGGTTTTCACAAGGTTGCTTCCTAACGAGTTTCCTCTGAAGCTACGGACGGAGCTCTTCAAAAGCACAGGGGAATCAGGGCGTCTCAATGAAAGCAGAACCCTTTTCAGGAAAGAAAGTATTGATGTTTTTCTGTGGCTCTTTGAAATTAAAATAACAAACAAAAAATGATTGAGAGTCACTTGGCTACACTTTGAGTAGTGCAATGATGTCATACAGTTAAGGTTAGGTTAATTAAAGACGTTACTGCATCTCTTACTTTGGCCTTCACAACACAACGGTTGTTAATGACTTGGTACAGCGTCTCCCTCACCCATCCACACACCATCTGGTTATAAGCCTCCAAACCTTTGTAGGATGTAAGGTCTGCAGCTGTGTATGGGCTCGGCAAGAAAAGCAGGTAGTTGACTAGCTATATCGGGATATGCAACTAAAGGAAGAATCACCGAGTTATCATGGATACAAGAAGAGAAAGCCAACTTGTAGGGATCTGCACGGTCAATATACTCTAATTTCAAAAGAATATCGCGCCTTTTCTTGTGGTCCAAGTCCTTCCCTATATGCCTTTGCATCTTGGATGCTTTTCCGTTGTGTAGACAAGGCTACATTCACTTAAAGTATCCAAAGTGCACAATACTCCACTGTACTACGTTCAGTTTTTTACACCGAGTATCTCCAATATGGCCACGCATCCGGGTTACGGCCCAGAACGTGACGTCGGTGAAAACCCTCTGTCTTTGTGTGTTAGAACTGGAGAAAAACCTTACAAATTCTCTGCACATCTTTCATTTTTGACAAAACTAATCAATGCCAAATCTTGTGCACACCCCCTCTCTACTTGATGCCCTCATCTGTGATTGCAGAAATCGTTATGTCCTTTGACAGCTGTTTGGTGTGTTTTCCCACATTCCCTCTTCAAGAGTCTCTTTGACTCCATCCTGGCACTGCATCAATAAAAAAATACTCCTATGAAGTCTTATCAAAGCTGGCATTTCCGTGACTGGCATCTGTATTTTTATTTTATTTTTTGGGTAACAAGGCAGTTCCCAAAAAAAAAACAGTTCCCAGTTGCTCTACAGTACATTAAGGGGGACGATGGGTACATGAAACGTCGTTCTCATAAGTGTTATCTTATTACCTGCCCGGCTTAGATGCCATCTGCGATGCATTCAGGTGCAAATCATAATGTTGTCACGCACAGATGGTCAGAGATGGTCTGCATAAACTGGGGCAGAAATAACACACTTACCATTGACGCAAGCTATAAATTTCCTTTATGTCTCACTTTGTTCTGCTCTTTCTAGGGGACTCTAAGGAGAAAAAGTACTTTCCTTCATTTATCATTTCAGTGCACGGAGAAAGCTACACACAGGAAAGCTTCAGTCTCAGAAGATGATCCTGAATGAACCCATTTAGTTTAAGACGATGGACCCAAGCCAAACTGTATTTTCAGTAAGCTTCTGACTGTAGGAATGTACAATGAGCGCAGCATGAAGGATATTATAAATACACATCGTCACTCTCTGGTGCCTCTGTGTGGGACCAGTCTGGTGATACTATCACTAACATTAACATAAGCACAGCTGCTCAAGTTCAGGGCCTGTGTGTGCTACTCCGACAGATTCATTTAATAACAGCTGCATTCAGACACTATCCCTCAGCTGTTTTTACATGCCATCCCTCTCTAGTTGCACAATGTGACGGCAGTGATAACAGCCTGTTAAGGATGATGTGCCTTTGCTCCCTGCAATCCTTCCTGTACAGCTTTGTGTGTTATGCAGATTTGACAGCTACCCTATGCTTTTTAAGAGTGCCAGCCAAATTTAAACAGGCAAGCTGTGAGCAAGATTGGGGAGGGGAGCGGCACACCACTGTTAAGAAAAGCCGTCTGAAGGGCCATTCATCCCCATTCATCCCCATTAAAACTAACTAGACGGGAAACTAGACTTGCATGCAAGTATAAGGGGGTCCGAGCACATAGCATTTATTCAGAAACAAAGGCTTATTGACTCTAAGCGACTGAGGAGCTCAATAAGGCAGAACAGCTCTTGTAGTTTTAAGGTGGTGGTTTCAAACACATATGTACCAATCTTAATGTACCTATAGCCTTGCAGAAAGCTTTGGTAAATACACCATTCCAATCAATTGCAGTGAATGGAATTTTGTTTGTGCTGACCAAATCATCATTTTTTTTCTCTTTCACTTTATATTATGTATTTCGGTCCTCACAATGATCAGTTATCACAGGAAGTGCTTTCCACCAAAGTTATTCCATAGTTTGTGGATTACCAAGAGTAACTAAGACTAGTTGCTGGTGGATTTTTCCTTTTGTCATGAGATCATTTGGAATCTCATATCTTTGAAATATGAAAATAAAAATGATCTGCATGTATAGATATCACTAAAGGTACATTAGTGTGAACTGTTACTGTTGGTGGTATCCTCATTGCTATACTATTTAGTGTAAATGACAATATGTGGATTATCCAGAGAAACTATGACTGTTTGCTGAGTATGTGACCGTTATAACGTGTGGAAGAGGGAAGCGGCTGAGCTCATGTTTTCTACTACATAGACTCCCAGTGAGTTGGACAGGCTCTTTGTGGAGTATCTCTTTGAAGCCGACTTAGAAAGCAAAGAGAGGAGGTGTTAAGTGTGAAACTTCTCATTCCCACATAGCTGCAATGATAGCATCTTTGTCGCTAATGGCCATTTGAAATAGAGCTGGATGCAGAGTATGAGAGAGAGAGCGGAGCAGCACATGGGAAACTAGAACACAGAAGGCTTTGGCAGCCATCCTCTCCTACAGGGAACTATACTATAAAAAATACACAGGCCTACTACTGTACGCTCATTAAAATGCCCCCAGTTTGTTCTAGTTGAGTGGCTTCATCAGCAGGCAAAAATAGCCCGTAGTTTAAATCTAAATCCTTCACAACTTGATGAGGAAATGAGCTTGAATTTGAGTTTTTTCATCTACTCACTATCTACACATAATCAATCCATCATGGAACGTGTGAATAACAAAGTATACTGCCAGCAATTGCTTAGAGAAGACAGGCATGTGCAATATCATTCCACCAATTACAGAGGGCTAAAGTGCTTTGTGTAATATGCCGTGAATGCCGTGCCAGGTCCCCAATTACATTTAGAAATGTGTCCCAGTCGGAGTTGAGCGTTGAATAATGAAAGCAGCCTCCATTCACCCACATATCAGACTCGAGGGAAGAGTAAGGTCATTTCAAACCACAGTAATTATCAAATGTGTGCTTCACGGGCTCAGAGAAAAAAAATTAATATCCCAAAATATCTCTGCTGTGTAAATTGCTTCCTAAAGTAATAGGTGTTATTGTGTTTCAAGCCTTAATTAAACTAAGAAAACTTTGTTTTCCCCACTAAGTGCCAAATGCGGAAAATAAAGTGCATGCAACACTAGCACCATGAGGGATGCAACAGATTTGAAGGCAGGGTTGGCAACTACTTCCAATATACGCTTTTTTACAAAATGGTCTTTACACCCTGACAGTAATAAATCACGTCAGGGCTCTGAGAAGGGAGCGAAAATGATCCATCATCTCTAGCTAGTGTAATCCTGTAAAAAAAACAAAAAACATAGACAGTTAAAGAAATGGACCAACAGATCCCGTTGCTCTGGACGGAGACCAGGGAAGTCTATGAGAAGCTCTTTTCCGGTGATAGCTGAGCGTTACTGCGCAGCCTCCAACTGAGCTTGACGACGTAGATGTGACGTGAGCAACCTGTCTGAAAGTTGAAAGTCTTCTGGTAGCTGTGCCATAAATCTCAATCTCAAATCTCAATCATTCACGTATATGTTAGGAGATAAAATAGGCACAGGCTAATTACTGCTAACATTCTAGTTAACATTAGTAATTAACCCTAAACAGCTAATGTAAGTCAAAACTGTCTGCGGTGCTCGGGCAAGTCTACGTGTGTGTCTGAGGTGGTTAGACGGAGCCCCAAAGAGATGCTACTTCCAAATCTTGCTAGCTTTTCAACATTCCCAACCCTGCCTTCGAGATTGAGCATGCACTTGTCTATTGGGAGGGTACATATACAAAATGCACAGACAGACAAAGCGGGCGACTGACACAGGCAGTGCAGACCACATTGAAAGTGTAAAAATATAGGATAGTCACCAGAGATTTACTAAAAAAACATGTTCAATTTCCTGTAGGATCTCAAGCTCTCTAAAGACGTTTCGGACCTCATCTCTCTCTATGCACTGCTGTTTGTTCATGTACTTCATGGCGTACATCTTCTCGGTGTCCCTCTTTTGCACAATGCATACCTGCAGCAAGCAAGGACAGAAGGGAGAGAAAGAGGAAGAGATGGGAGAAGACAGAAAGACAGAATTAAGCATCTTAGTACAAGATAAACGTGTATTTACACAATTTACATGTACAATCTGCGTGTGAATGTATACAACAACAGAAAAACAGTGCCAGAATTGCAGGGAAAAGAGAATTACATCACTTCGTTTTGAAGCCAAGTTTCAGCTGAACAAATGCGGACACGCTGCTATGCAAATGAAGTATGTTTTCAAAATAGCCCACAGCATCTTTCAGCTGTTGATTAATGTGATTGTTGAGGTAGATGCCCGGGTTGTACCCATGCATAAAATGCTGACACGCTGAGCAACTCGAATGAATTTCATTTTGAAACACAGTTTTAAAAGTTTCAACTTTCAAACAAATCACCTCATTATTTATTCATGACAAGTTCGGTGGTGTGGTCAGGGTCAGGACGGGACTCCAGAGGGGTCGGAGCCATTACAGGTCCAACCAAAGTCATTACACAGATCATGTGTCTGCTGTAAATCCGGCCTTGCAGACAAATAAGGAAATATGTTTTTACTCCTTTTACTTTGAACGGGCTGTATGCAAAATTCAGAACATTAATGTAACAGCAAACAACTGTTTTCTATCTAAAGTTATCGTGGAGCACGGGTCTTCAACAGGGGATCCAGGACCCCTAGGGGGTCCTCAGAGTCAATGTAAGGTTAGCACTATTAGCCATAACCTAGCTCAGCCACCCCCGTTTGCTTGTTTTAGAGCCCTGATTAAGGCCTGAACTACAGTATATTGGCAAAGAGATACTGTATATAACCCCTTTAAAACCATCAATGGATGGATAGTCTGGCTCAACGGATGACATTCGATATTTGAGAGACAAATGCTAAAGCGCATGACCCTCCCCTCCTCGCTATCCATGCTATGGGGTCTTAGTTTGTTCCCCTATCCCAGAATAGTTTGGTTTGATAGCCAGACCATACTCCAACACTGACACAGCACTGTGGAGATAGGTCTGGAAATGCAGTGTATTGTATTAAAATAGACTTGAAGACATCGGAATCCTTTAATGTGGCTTTCCAGCAGTCTCCAAAGGTTGGTGAGGTGTAATTTGCATGACAGGGATCCAACCAATGCTCAACACCATCAGTAAAATGCCTAAGTGGGCCAGAGGGAATAGACACTACTCCTGTGGCTTCAAATACAAAATGACTAACAAGATGCACAAAAATATTGTTTAGTCCTTATTTCTTTTTCCTGAATTATTCAATAGCATGTAAACAAGAGCCCTGGTTTCTGCACCAGGAGAAGACAAATCTTGTTTCCACAAGTTAGATTTTGAATGGATACAGGTGATTTCTTTGTCTTGTCTCCATTCATGTGGATTTTTTAACACCGTGTGTGCATGACAAAGGCTTGAGGTATGAGAGCGTCTCACTGTGGCAGCAGTGCAGCAGGAAACACCATTACTCAGCTTTGTAACACACTTAAAATATGTCAGCCTTGGTTTAAAGCTCTGGGAAGGGGTCGGGATGGAATCTTATTACCGACCCCCCTGCATGTAAACACCCACTCTGACTTTATTCCTCCCAATAACCTTGCTTCTTGTGTGCATGTGAACATAACGGCTGTGTAACCCTCACAAAAGACAGGAAGTTCACATCGTTAGCCACTGTCCAAGTGCTTCAGGAATCAAACCTAAGCAGCTGTTTTGGCCCACTAAAAGTGTCCCCCAGTACTGCGAGTGCAGCACTTGACCATCCTGTGAAGCATTAAAAGCTAAACAGCCCCCTGCTATTTCGGTTATAGACAGAAGGCCTTAGCTGGATTAAATAGTCCACCAAGGCACAGGGCTCCTCATTACAGCCAGAAAGAAAGCACCCTGGCTTTGATAAAGTGTAAAAACACCCATCTCAGCTGGTTTCTCAGCTGAGATGCTCAAATTCTCAATTCTTCAGCCTTAAAGTCCTACAAAAAGGAAGAAAAAAAACTGCCAATAGGGAGAGAAAATATCCTTTGCTCAAATGAAGATGGATGTCCGTGAATGTGTCGATGCGCGGTTTAACATTTTTCATCGTGCAATGAGTTACTTTGAAGTTGTCTGCTATTCAAATGACTTGATTACAGACGAATCATAAAGAATGACGACATTGGACAATGCTGTGGTAACGTAGATTTCCCACTGCACAGTTGGAATTTATTCATTTGATTTAAAGGGGGGAAAAAAGTCGATTTAAAAATGAACACCGAGGTAAATGAGGTGTTAAAATGAGAATTTTCCATGTTTTGACAGAAGGAACTCTCTCAAGATGTAACACACCATCTATTTAATTGTGCTTATGGTTTCCCCTCAAGCAGAGAGCTGAAAATGAATGCCACGTCTGACTCGGCTCGCTGTCTCTCCTGTTTCCTCCGAGCCCACAGTGTCCCTACGTCTGTCACATTCATCAGCTCATCACAAATGGAAGTCATCAAACCTGCTTCTGCTCCTTCATAAAGTGTCAGATTATACTGAAGAAAATACTTTTTTATTGGCTATTAGCTACGTTTTAGAATCCTAATTGAAGATTTACCACTCTAAATTAGAAGCAATTAGCAAATTTTCACCAGTTAGACCGAAAATAGCTTCCCATTTGGCTTTTTCTTAGCTTTACTTTCTGTTTGTATTTCCATGCTGTATGTTTCACTTTTTATATTTTATCTTATATGGAACATTGTTGGAGTTGCTGCCGTGTAAACCCAAATCCACTAAAGAACAGAGCAGAACTTGCTAACCTATGTCCGACTGTAAGGACCCAGGTTCCATTCAGTATTTTGTTGTGTTGTCTTGAATATTAGCTTATTATTTTATCTCGTCTTAAGTTATGATGATGAGTGTGTGTGTGTGTGTGTGTCTTTGTTTTGTTTTAAAATAAAATAAAAAGTGTTAAACACGAAACAGGGACAGAGCAAAGCAACTAACGTCAGCCTAAACTCTAGACAAGTCATAAACAAAATATGTTTAAAGCATCCCCCCCCCCCCCACACACACACACACACACACACTCCCCACTCCCTCTACAGGTTGGACGTTGAATTGCCCCATCATGTCTCACTGGAACTATACATCCACAACCTGATCTGGCAAGTAACACTCGCTTACTACTTGCAGTAGGTACTAGGCTAGTTAGCGGAACATGCTATCGACTGCTGTATACTTTTAGAGCAGAGAGACACTGTATATACCATTTATTACGCTTTTGCTCTTGTAAGTATAAGTATCAATAAATCGCTATAGTTATTGTTATCAATATAATTGTCATTGTCAGTCATTGCAGACTTGTAATGTCTGATGGTTTAAATACTGTAACCGAGGACGTCCCATGTCCCTATTAAATAGAGTGCTTTTCTGGGGAAAAAGCCAAATGTGTAATATCAGCAGAAAATATTGCTTATTGCCAGTTTAAATTTTACAATGCTACTATTGGATTTCATGTCTCAGTATCAATTCAACCATACCCCGTACGTCCTTTATAGACTTTTTTTCTAGCCCTCAGCATAACACAGCCCCGGCCCCTTTATTGAGCTTAGCATAGACCCAGTTTCTTTCTGCTCTTAGCCAGGCCCGTCTGGACAATCTGCACTAGGCTAGAAGGTACGCTCAATTTAAGCCTGCAAACAAGAAAATCTAAAACGTTATCGCCACGTTTTGTCTTTCCTTTTACTGTTTAGGCAAACGGGTAGCTGTGGCGCAGAGGTAGAGCGGGTCACCGTTCAACCACGAGATTGTTTCTCCAGCTGCATGTCAAAGGATCCACAAGGAAGACACTGAACCGCGAGTTGCTCCCTGGATTCTGCTGTTTAGCTGTCCACTGCTCCTATTGCATAGGATTACATTGTACTGTACGATTGGATGTGACAGAAAATGGTCTAAAAAGTGTTTGAATAAGCCTCTTTCCCATATGCACCGTAACACATTTATGTTCAAGCAATTTTCCAGGTCTGCATCACCTGGGAAGAAGAAATAGATTTTTTTAGAGACACTCCGTGGCTCAGAGCATACTTTGGAAATCTTATATTTATGGTTCTGCTGGGAGCTTGAGCAGCGACTTTCTCCTCCACTACACAACACGTAACATCAAAATACCTTGTGTGAGTGCGACAGAGCCGAGTTGTGTGGGAACTAGTCTCGCATTGGCAGACCTTCCTCCACAGAGCAGAAGAAGAGGGTCTGGCTGGTCCACGCAACATTCAGGGCATGGGAGAAAAACACGCTCTAACTTTATTGGCTTTTCTTTAACCCTCGTGTTGTTTGGGTCAAATTGACCTGTTTTCCTATATCAATGTTCTCTTTAATTACCCAATTGTAATTACCGAAAATAAAATGACTGATTGTACTTTCGTTAATTGTGGGGCGTCTTATTCAAATATATAGCATTTGGAGAGAAAAAATTGTTGTTTTGAATTAGTAATGAGTAAAAGTTGACATATTCCAGACATATATCCAGCAACATCCATTCCTTTAATTTGTGTCTAAATAATTCCTAATTTCTGCTTTTCTAACTCAAACATTAAGTGTAATTACTAAAAATTTGGTTTATGGGCCATAAAATAACTGTAAAAGAAAAGTTAATAAGTTAGTGTTAATGTAAAAAAAAAAGTGACAACCATTGAAAAAAGGGCCAAAAACGTAAGAAAAGTTAAAAACATCGATAAAAAACGTCAAGTGTTCATTTTCAAGTTTGACAGGAAGACAACACAAGGGTTAAACCAATCACAATCGTCGTGGGCGGTGCTAAGTGGGCGATGCAGGTACGGAGCCTCTGCAAAATAGACTCGGGAAGGAAGTTGTTTTGGTGGAACATGTGCACGTTGGGGGGCGAGATCTGGAATTAAAATGGCTGTTAAGTGTGTGATGAGAATTTTACTCACAAAAAAGATGGATGTGATTTGATTGTCGGTTGTAGGTTGGAGAATGGTTTCTCAAATCGACCAGAGCTTAGAATGCCAACACAAAGAAAGGGGAAGTTCAGGGACATCCAAAATGTCGTCTATGTGGATATGTGGAAACTACCTTGAAAAGATGTTTTCGACACAAGGTCTATGAATGACGGATACACCAGAACTGTATTGTTAATTTGGAAGCACCACTGAGGAAAGTTTTTATTTTTTTATTTTTTTTTTTTTTTTAAATTGGTCCCTGCTCGCAACTCCATTACTTACTTGGAATATGAGAAGTAATAAGCTCAGAGCAGTGAATTATCAATTTAAAACAAACATCTATTGCACACTGAGATAAATGGTAAGACATCATTTTAACACCTTATGGTATAATTTGGTATGTGTTAATGACAACAATAAAGTAAGTGCATTGGTAATATATTTATTAAGCATCAGCACTCAGATTCATTCGTATTTATCACTTGAATGTTTAATGCGGCTTCATTTAAATGCAGGATGTGCCTTGTATGGTGTCTCTTAAGGCTCAAGGTGCTGCTGCTTTGCTCTTTTTTTGGCTGATGTGCCCCTCTGGAACAAATGGACTTCTAGCTACTGCCAGGATTCCAATAAACCGTTCATTATTTTGAAGAGGCATCTGTTTCTTGTGGACAATAAGTTGAAGATGGAATCAAACTGTGTTAAATGTTAAAAAGAGCATTAAAATACTGATCTTTAGGACAGCAGTTAAGGTTATTCCCATGGGAGCCTTCATGTTACTGACTTGATTTTGAAGCATCAGATATCTGGAGCTCGAAGCATGCTGCCAAGCGCTGTAAAAGGCTAAATGTTGACTGGGGTTACCCAAGATGAATAGAGCTTTACACATGACCTGTTGTAACTCACTGAATGCAGGAGCACTAAAGAGAGCTGACAGCAGCAAAGAGAGAAATAACTCGAGGCAGTTAACAGGTGAACGTTTGGAACTGAAATATTGAATTGCTCCGTTTTGAATTTCTCTGTGCACGCACCTCAGTTCACCTCAGTAGGTTGTTGATTGTCAGACTTTATACCTGAGACTGTTCATTTTGAATGAAGTCATGTCTTCCCGGCCCTGTTCTCTGATGCTAAGTACATACAATTGCATTATGTACAGCTATTTTTAAATTTCCTTGACTAAAAAGACTAATGACTGCGGTGGCTGTGTGGAATGTTTCTCAACCAAGCAGATATCACACTGTCAGTCGTCTTCCACCGTCCCCATCTTATCTGGAATCCTCAGGAGCCGGTCAGCGGAGTGAAATGATGACTTTTGAAAAGGATTTATTCATATATTCATTGGGCATATTAGCAATTCAATGCATTAGCCCAGTTTAGTATGGAGCAGACTAAAGTAACAATTTTGAGGCGAGATGTGTAAGGCAGAATGTTTTGCAAAGCTATTTGCATATGAATGGAGACATTTTCACCCAGATTAAAATCCACTGAGATGAAAGATTCCGGCTATCGCTGTGATGGCTGGCTTAGGAGCGAGGCACCAGCAGAGTGATGGCTTCTGAGACCCATTCTCTCCGAGGAGCAATGGACACTGAAGTGTCCCTAATTAATTCTGTAACATTATCTCCAAAAATGCGAATGGTCAGCATGAGCCAACCCGGTCGAGGTTTTCATTGTTCCATTCCAATCTAGGGACACCTGCTATTTAGATTGCCTTTAAATATTTGTCAGAGATAAAGGTCATTTTGTTTTCGACAGGGCAGGGGTGGAAGGACGATGGTGCCAAATGTCTCCGCTGGCTGGCTGACTCATCTGGGGGAAGAGCTGGCTAAACAATTCATCCACCAGGACAGGCTCTGGATTTTCCAGCCTCGAGCCAGCACGAATCCTCATAAAAGGTACTCACGGTGCTGTCCACTTCAAATCTTAGTAATTCAAGTTCTTCTTAACATTATTCATTTACGACTAAAAAAAGCTTTTCATCTTAAGTTTCTATTTATTAAGAGTGTAAAGCTTGGGCACCCAGAGAGCTCAGTTGGTAGAGCAGTGCGTGGGGGGGGGGGGGGGGGAATCACCAGACGCCTCCCAATACAATATCATCATGATACTTATGCCACGATACCATATTACTGCGATTTTAAACGTATTGCAATATTCTGCGATATATTGCAATATATAACCTTTTTTAACTTCTAACTTTTCCCAATTTCAAATGATGTCCCCAAAAAGACACTTTGTCGACATATGTTTTATCGAAAAAAAAAAAATTACATTTCATTTGTTCATATCAGCTCAATTTTATTGCTGCAAAATGGTCAAGCAGACGATCTGCCCAACACATGTACTGTAAAATAAAAGATCGGTACTTGGCGCCCGCGTATTGATAAAGTATCGCCACTGAAAATATTGCGATACTCCACGATGCAGCAATACTCCCCTCTTTTCCCTTTCATGTCTTCTGATGTCCTATCAAAATAAAGGCTAAAAATGCCCCAAAATAATCTTAAAATAAAAAAAGGAAGGAACATGTCATCCAGTGCAACACTGTGGCTCCCTGATGTGTTTTTAAAAGGTATTGGACCACGATGGAGCTCTATAATAGAGATCAGGGTTTTGAGTCAGATATACGTGAGTAGAATACATTTTTTGCTGGTTTTGGTCTTTTAATTGAATTTATTGGGGAAAAAAGCAAAAACATAGAATACCACCAGACTTATTCTTTCTCTGTGTGTCTCCCAATATCTATTTGTTCACCATGGATTAAATTCAAAAGAAGCATTGTTTGAGAAGAAACGCTAAATGAATGTGCACCCGTGTTTTGACCAGCTGTATTTGCATACAGTGTGTGAGTAAAACCTGCGGTCACGGTCCAGGTGACAATGAATTCAGCACAGCAGCTGTCAGACCGCTCTAGTCCCACGCAACAGTGAACGTGAATGGTGTTTTGGTTAATGAGCAAATACAATTGAAGGGGGAAAAAAAACAAAAAAAACAGGCCGTTCACATGGGCTGTGTCCAGTTTATACTCGGTTCCAGGTTCCACGTCTCTAACCAGCGGGAAAGGGGACAGCGCTGGCCCGGGGTGAGATGCTGTCACGATGTTGGCTGTAATCTCTGACCACCAGCTGCACATAGCACCTGTTTATCTCTCATAAAGAGAGCTTTTTAGAGGTGGACAGACACACGCACACACACACACACACACACACACAATAGTACAATATGTGTATTTCGATCTATTCATCTCCTCAAACCACAAAATCATGTGGAAAGCAGACAGAAACTTCCCTAAAAGAAGAAATATTTAAGAGTTAGAATTAAGTAACAACATATCATTATCTTAACAAACCAGTGAGTTATATTATTATTATTATATAATTCTTCTTACATGGTAGCCTACACTGGACTGTCTGTTGGAGAGATGCATGTCCGGCCAAAGTGAAATCAATTTAACATCACTGTTGTCTCTATTTAGGGACAGAGTGCTACTTCTAGTGGGGTTAGGGTGATTTTAATGTGTGATATGTTAGATGTGTGTGTGTGTGTGTGTGTGTATAAGAAGATTTACACACACACACACGCACACACACAGTAAACGTAAGGATAAGACAACATCCCTGTCTCTGAGGACAGTAGAAGAGCCGACTCATTGGTTGTGAAGTGATTCAAAGGCAGGGAGCACCTCATCCTCAAAGACAGGCGTCCAAAGAAACCCTCCTTTGCGTCACATTCTTTGAATTCGATACTCACTTTTAATAGTTTTGAGCTCTGAAGCGTGAAACCGCCTTTGTTTTTCTGCAGCGCAATCATTATTTAATCAGTGCTAAGAACGGCACTAATAGCGATGAGCTTGCGTGCCGTTTCCGGGGGTTAATCCATGGGGTCAGCTGTAGGCGCCAGGCAGGCAGAGAAACACGTTCCTGGGATTCAACAACAAATTCACCCTAACATCCACCGGTCTAAATAAAGCCACCACGTTTTTTTACCCATAAGTTCGACAAAAAAAACGTTTGAAGATCTTCAATAAGACACATAGGTGCAGTAATTACATAACAACAAAGGCACTTCCTCCATGGCTTGTGATAAGACCGGCTACTCCATTAAAAAAAGCAACAGGGGTGCCCGAATAGCTCAGTTGGTAGAGCGGGCGCCCATGTGTAGGGGTTAGCTCATCGATGCAGTGGGCTGGGTTCGACTCCAACCTGCGTTACTTTGCTGTATGGCTGCACAATCAATCGAATTTTAATAAATCGAGGGATTTTTTTTAAATGCGTAATTTCATAGAACGCTCCGTTTTTTTTATATAGTGCATCTACCGCTCCGTAAACCCCTGTCTGCTCATGTGCCGGTCAGTTGTTCCCTGCATCGTGCAGCTTAGTTTCAAGATGTAGACAGTCACAGAGGAAGGAGTAACGGGAGGAAAATTCTACAGATAGTAGTCGTTTATTCGTCGGTCTCAAGGTTTACCAGTTTACCATAAACGCAACATTTTGTCCCGTCTGTTATTCAGACAACAGCAGTGAGCAGTGCTAGTCGGTGGCGGTGCTAGCTAGCTTCTGTTAACTCACAGGCTCTAGGGCGCGAGTAATATTTTTCCTTTAGGACGCACCGGTGCTAATGTCCTCAAATCTGCTGCAATGTTGTTATATGGATATGGTTTAATTTTGCGTAACATGACCCATTTCTTCTGTAAAACCGTGCCTGTGTTTAGATCTCACCTCTTCCTCTCCCCACAGCGCCGGTCCAACCTTCTGACATTTGTCTACAGTTTTAATTGTTATTAACACAGCTGTATATTGTTAAATATGAGGGATAAACCTGTATTTGTACCAGTGTCGCCGCGGGCAATTGCTATCGCGGCCGCTACGGCGAAGAACACAGAAGAAGTTATTGAATGCAACTAACTTCAGTTGGTAGAATAACAGCGTGTGAGACGGAGTTGCTGGACCTGGACCTGGACCTGGGCCAGAGATGTGACCCATGGTCAGAATATCATAGTTCATAAAAATGCAGCGCAGTGACGATGCAGACATTTCGTACACACAACGTGTATCTCCGCCGTTCGACCCGAGCTGGACCCGTTCATAATGAGTCAGCCATCTCTCTGAGCCTATGCGACAATAACATTTGTTTTGGTTAAAATCAACAAATAATCGTGGAAATAATCGTGATCACAATATTGATCAAAATAATCGTGATTATCATTTTGGCCATAATCGTGCAGCCCTACTTTGCTGTGTGTCACCCCCCCCCCCCCCCTCATGTCTTCAGCTGTCCTGTTAAAATAAATGCAGAAAATGCCCCAAAACAATTATCTATAAAAAAAAAAAAAAACAGTAATCCATTAAAATTTCAGCAATTCATATTCAATGTACTAACAGAGACTGCACGGAAGGATTGCAAGGGTATGATTTTTTCTCGGAATATAGCCCAGTTTCACATTGTCACAGTATTACAGTATTAGTATTATTATTTGTAACAATGACCCTTAAAGTAACGAAAAAATGTTGGTTAAGCTGACGCTTTATTATAACTGAAACTTGAAACCGTTATATTAAATGGAAGTAAGTGTGAAAAGATTCCATTTTGAAAATAAAGGAAATGTTTTTAACTAAACTTATAATCTTTTACCCTATTATTAGTAGTAACCCTACTGCACAGTACACCATCCAGATTGCCTACTTTCCAGATACAGCCTACTAAAAGAGCAAAGGTTCAAAGATGCTGTAATAAATATACATATTATTCCCATCTACTGAAGATCATCAGACTAATCACATGTTCCAGCGAGTTGTGTCCAGCTCTGACTCCAGCCTTTTTACTAGATGGCAGGATGATATACAAGGTCGTTGGCTAATTATTCCACAGGGCATTGGAGAAGAAAATAAAATAAAAGATTAATCCACTAGACTAAAACGAATAAGACACTGAGAGCAATTGTTTTCTGAAAGTGACCAGTATGACTGAAGCACACCGATATAAGAAACCAGTCCTTTAGTCCATGCATGTCATTCTTAAGCTTGTCTTAATTAAACCCAGGAGGTGCTTTCTCCTTCAATGTCCATTATCTGGACTCGAGGCACCAATAGACCTGATTAAAAAAAAAAAAAAAATACATATGTGGTATTAAAAAGATCAACAGCTCATTCAATACCCTTTTTATTAACTGAGGGTTATCTAACAACTGAGTATGATGCCGCCAGAGTTATGAAAGAAGAGGTGTGAAAAATGTCGGAGCAGATGCAGACTGACAGGCCTATGAGCAAGAGCTTCAAACTACCCTCCAAATAGGAAACCAGGAAGTTCATTACACGCCTTTAATAACGTGCATCATCCATCACAGAGGAGATATTAAATCAGAACTACCAATGCAATCTCACTCATGGCTTTTAATATCCAGTATATTTATATACACTATTACACTATATAAACAGGGTGTGATTTGTTGAGAAAAGCAGGGGCAGGTTTTTGATCATGCACAACAAAACACGCAACAATTAAATCCCCCTTGCAATCCAATGAACAGGGCCCCTCGGCCAGGCATGCCAAAACCCTTATTTACGCACTTCAATATTTAATGGAAAACAGCGTTTTCAAGCCAGAGAGCAAACTAAATACTTCCACCCAGGAAACGTTCTTTTATTTTGGTGCCAACATTTCACCGCACAACACAAACTTTTTCTGGCTGAACTCCACCACCACGGTCCCTAAAAGGGCCGTCATCTGGTTGTGCCTGTAGCCGGCCCGCAGTCACCTATTGGCGGCTGAACAAGGGTCGCTGATGGCCGGCGTCCCAGAGCTCTGAAGCTACTAAATACAACCTGCAACTGCCGCTTGGATTTGACTTTATTTTTGCACTATAGGCTGTTCTTCTATTTTAGGTGTATATTGTTCTATTGGGGAAGAGAACTTTGAGGGGGGGATACATTTAGTCCCCACCGGGGATACAAAATAATTCAGCAGAGGCAGGGATATGTAGACCAGAAAGGGGGAAATCCCATCCATCTCGACCTGAAAACCGCACCCTGTGAGTAGAATAAGTTAACACCCCCATGCTAAAGTTGATTAAAAAAATGGAATAAAAGAACATCTTTTGGAAATTGATCTTAATGCCTTAAAAAATTAAAAAATTCAAACTATTCAGGACACCAATTTTCTTTAAGAATGAATAATGTTTTGTAAATGGATAAATGTTCTTCCTTAAAATACAGGGGAGATAAGTATCCCCCCCCCCCCCCCTATTTTAAATTCCCATAGAGGCAGGCCAATTATTATTTTTAAAGGTCAGTTATTTCATGGATCCAGGATACTATGCATCCTAATAAAGTTCCCTTGGCCTTTGGAATTAAAATACACCCCCCCCCCCCATTGCATTTGCATTGAGAGATGATCTTATGGAAAGTTCCCATGCCTATCTCGATGTATGGTGAAGGGTATGTGATGATGTGGTGGGGGGCTATTTGAATTGCAAAGGCCAAGGGATCTTTATCAGGATGCATAGTATCCTGATCCATGATATAACTGGTCTTTAAAAATAAAATGTTCCTGCCTCTATGGGAATTTAACATAGGGGGGTGTATACTTATACCCCCTGTATTTTAAGGAAGAACATTTATTTATTTGCAATAAATAATTTTTCCTAAATTTATTGAATTAAGGCATTAAGATTAATTTCCAAAAGATGTTTTTTTTATTCCTCTTTTTAATTAACTTTAGCATGGGTCTGTAAACTTATTCAAGCCACTGTATATGAAGGAGACATGTATCTCAGTTAGGCAGAAGATCCGACGATGATGTAACAGGTCAGAGTGCAGTGCTTGTTGAATGACACTTTGACACGAGGAATAGCAAGTGGACCTAATATCTGGCACCAGCACCCGCAGGCTCAGGATTTTAGAGGCTTTACAAGACGAATAATGGGATCTAATAACAGAGCTGGGTGACAGACTGATACATTACTGGGTGACAGACTGATACATTATTGTTACATGAGACTAAAGTGTTAAGAGGGTATGGGCTTGGTTGGTGTTTTTATAGTTATCGTTGTCTTTTTCCTATTCTCAAAGGCTGATTTAAAGATGAAACACCATTGTGGCTGACTGTTATAGTTCATCCAAATCTCACATGCTTTGGTTATCATACTGGCATTAATTATGATTTTCTAAAGTTTATGGGGCTTAAAGTATTCTGGAAACTACCGCAGGTCTTACCCTTAAATATATCTGCATTACACCAATATAATATTTTAACAAAGTTAGACTCAAACTAAACTGTAGAAAAGTCCCCCTTTATCCTTTCTAAGAAGTTTCACCACTTGTTATAGATGACAGTGCAAAATGCAAATAAGAGACTCTCTCTTTAATGCATAAATTAATTACCTTGTTTTATGATAAAATCATTATGGGCCTAAAACTAAACTGGAAATCTAGTTGGCAATGTCCCTATTAGGTTTCTTTTGACACTTTCACTTGGTGAAAGTGTCAAAAAGACCTATTTTACAGGAATTTTGACATGTCACAGTGGGAAAAGACTAGGTGCAAACGAGGAAAATGAATGATGGCTGAATTCCATTTAGCCACTTCAGTTTCACATGCTGGTTCACTGTCACGGTTTACTGGGACACCTGAATAGATTAGAGCCATCATTCATGTTGTTAGCAACACCTGTGCTTTTCCTACTATCACAAGTGAAAGTGTCTCCTGTGAATAGGCTATCACATCCTAACACCTCAAATGGCCGCAAACTCCAATTTCCTTCAGACGATCGCGGTCTCAAACTCATAAATAAATCACCTATGTTCATTATTTACAATATCACGATAGGATTAGACGCGGTTGTGGCTCAGTGGTAGAGCGGAAGGTTGGTGGTTTGATCCCTGTCCCTGCGGTCCCGTAACCTTGGGCAAGACACCGAACCCCAAATCGCTTGCATCGGAGCGTAAATGTGTGTGAGTGTTTATCTGATGAGCAGGTAGCACCTTGTGCGGCAGCCTCGGTTAAAGCGTATGAATGTGTGTGAGTGGTTCCTGTACTGTGGCGTTAAGATATAAATACACCCCATTTACATTAGTCCCAAGTGAGATTAAAAGGTGGACACGAGGCCTTAGGACAGACTCTGGGAATCATACTTCTTTTCGGTAAGAGTATGTCCTTTTGTGACTTGGTGGGTGAAACTCAACAAAAATAAGATAAAAGCCCAAATTCCCTTTCAGCCACTCTAAATCTTTCATTCGTCGAGAAATAGTGATTTCAGTCTGTGCCCCAGCCCGCTGCCTACACCTATAGCTCTTTTCTATCCGCCGAGACCTCCCTCTGATTAATCTCAATGTTAATTCCCCCCCCCCCCCCATGTGTGCATGTTTTAAATTCTTATTAGCTGAACATATCACTCGACTGCTAAAGAAGCTCTCACGCCGAGCTTCAGAGCGGAGCATTGCTGTTGAATCGCAGCGATGGCTGCATGTTGTTTACCTCTACGATCCCCCTTCTTTCCTAATCCTTTTCCCCTCCACTGTTCTGCTATAGTTAGCAGTCTTATCCATTCTTGTCAGAAGGTCTAAAGCTCCCTAGACGACAAGGCTTGCAGAGAGGAGAAAAGGGTGGTACATTTAGAGGACTCAGTCGAGAAGCTGCAGGTTTTTTGGTTTTCTAGGTCAGGTGAGTGCCAAGTCGGCTACAAGCATCTGACTGAAACACAAACAGATAGCAGACCACTGCCTGAGGGGAGGACAGATAGGCAGCCAGCTTGTGTTTCTGCTTTTAAGTTCAGTAGAAATATAGGCTAGTGTACGTCAAGTGCTGACATCCATCATTCCCTTGGATTAGCTTTTTTAGCATTTGTTGCCGTACGATTAGGGATTGGTATCAAGAACGGGTTAGTAGCATAAGCTCTTTAACAAACAGTTCCGCTATCGGGACGTAGCAACGTTCGTTTATTCTAACGTAGCTGGCATTCATATTCAAGTTCCTAACTGTCCCCTAATGATAGAGAAGCTGCCGACGTTTGATATTGCGTTACTGCATGGTTGCCTTTGGGGCTGGGCAATATAGAGAAAATCAAATATCACAATATGTTTGACCAAATACCTCGATATTGATACAACAATAGACAGTGTTGACTATTGCTGCCTTCACAAAATATTTACACAATGAGATTTTTGATGAATAACCATCAGTAATATATACCAACCCTAACAGTCTGTTAAGTTCCTAACATGATATAACTTTACTGTAACGCAGCCTTTAAGACTAGACTTCTGTCCTTTCCCGGAATCTTGTGCTCCCCCCCCCCAAGTAGTCTTGTGCTCTCTCGCCCCTCTCCTCTCTCGCTTCCTGCAGGTGTTTCTGGCTCTGGAGCTGTGGAGTCTGGATCCGTGGTTTGAGTCACCTGCCGGCTCCATGTCCCTGCTCGACACCCTCTGCTAAAATTCTCTGTGTCTCTCTCTCTCTGTCTCTCTGCCTGTCTGTCTGTCTGTCTCTCTCTTTCTCTGTCTCTTTATCTCACCCCCAACCGGTCAAGGCATATGACTGCCCACCCTGAGCCATGGTTCTGCTCGCGGTTTCTGCCTCTTATAGGAAGTTTTTCCTTGCCTCTGGGGCCTAGTGCTTGCTCTTGGTGGGAACTGTTGGATTTCTGTAAATAAAATCACAGGGTCCAGTCTAGACCTGCTCTTTTATGAAAAGCAACTGCTGTTGTTGTCAGTTAGCGCTATATATATAAAATTGAATTTGAAGACCCCGGTTATGCCATATAACGATATTACGATATCCAAAATCTAAGACAATATCTAGTCTCATATTATCACATTGATATAATATATTGTCCAGCTCTATTTGCACCCATGGCACCTCAAAATGTTTAGGTTCACTTTGCTAAATTTAATGATCTAAATGCAATTTATGTGAAAAACTAGTTGTGTGTGAAGGGGTTAACAACAGCAATACATCCTCATAGAAATCCAAGCGGCTGCTGCTGGCTCCGATGCTTATGGGAAGGTACGGCCGTCACTCGCTATTCTTAAAAAAAATAAGACAATTGTGAACTCGGGACACAGTAAGCATCGGCCTTCTAATTAAATTTCATACAAATATTCTATTTGTTCTATTATATTCTAATATTTATATATAATATAATAATTATAAGAAAACGCCAATCAAGCACAAGCAGCAGCTTTGTCAGTGGATACCAGAAGTCAGACACCCAAGTCCAACCCCTTCTCCATCGCTCGGCGAGACAGAAAAAGAAAGAAACAGCAGTGAAGCAGACCTATGTATCAATGGCTCCTTCCTCATTATATACACAGGAGACTCAAGGAACAACTTCATTTGGTATTTCCGCAAAAAGGTAACAACAACTGTTGAATCTCATAGCATCTTTTCACTCATTTTTTATTCATTTGGCCTCGAGAGATCATTGCAGGGCGACCCTCTTTTACAATGACATCAAGTCAATAATGTATTTGTTTCTCGCACCAAAGAATGGATAAGTATCAGTATCAATAAGCAGTATCATTATTGATACCAGTATCAATAAAACTAGCAAAACCTATCCCTAGGTAGGAGGGTGTAACACTTAGTAATTGAAAAAGAGTTGTTTAAGTGCAGGATAACTTGAAAACATGCACACACATACACTGTTGCCAATGCTGTGTTTGGGAAAGAGTGCTTTGACAGAGTGAAAGGAGGCAAACACACTTTCAGGGTCTGATGAACATGTCATCCTGGGAGAAGAAGGAATAATTTGCTCTTTCATTTGGTTCATTCCACTGGATGTCTTCTGCTCCACAGCGGCTGCTGTCAGCCATCAGGAAATTAAAGTGTTTACTGAACTTGGCCATCCTTTTTCCACAGCTCCTGGATGCACTATTACAGCAGGCATGACCATTAATGAGCCCAGTCATGGATCAGAGGCTGTCATGGATTCTGAGACTAAGCAAAGGGAAGCTTTGTAGTACATCAGAAAAAAATGTGCAAATCATCTAGAGTACAGAGGAATACAAAAAAATTGTATGCCAACACAAATTGCAAGCACATCAGGCCCTTCCTCTAACAGCCTGAGAGTGCTTCAGTTTTTTTAAGCAGCCTCCAGTGGAAATCACTGAACATTATAAAGATTTTGGTGTAACTAAAAGGAAAAGTAAAAGCAGTCCAAGCAATGCCTCCTTTAAACATTTCAAACTAAAAGAACTTAAAGCAAATGTCTCTCACATTACCGATATACCTAGGTATCTAATACAGAGTACCAATCCAATAGCGATCTTTATAACATCTTCAACATATCTCTTTTTCCAAAATGTAAAATCTGTAGTTCTCACTGTACGGAACTCAGTGGAATCATATTTATGTGTAAGGTACCATGAAGCAAGGTATTGCTGTGACTAAAGCTGCAAAGTATTTTCATATTCATTTTCCAATCTTTTATTTTGATAATCACTTATTAGTAAGTACAAGGTGCCATGTTCAAATGTCCTTTTTTGTTTGTCCAAAACGGTCAAAAACCTGAAGATGAAATTGCAAAATGTCCCTTTTTCGTCAAATATGAAACAGCAGCGTATGCTCAGATCTGAGGAGCGGGAGCCTGGCTGTTTTTGCGTGAAAACATAGTTGCAGATTATTTCAGACTGCTATGACCGACTTATAAAACACAAAGAAACCATGTTTAATGTAGCTTGGTAAATAATAACCAATACGGTCATAATCGGCCCTGGTGCTGATCCAGTATCCGATTGGTGCATCCCTTACTAAGATTCATAGTTGACTTTCACTTTGAACTTTGTTATGATTACATCAGAGTGTAATAAATTAGAGGGAAAAGAGAGAGAGAGTAGAGCAGACAATTCTAAATATTGTGTTGCATGTCAACAACAAAAAGAAAAACGTTCATATGATTCTACTGATAAAATTCCCATATGGCCCATGGGGAAAAAACACAAATTGCAGAAAATTGTTCAAGCTTGCATCGAGTGTGTGTGCACCTCCAGTTTATATAAAAGACACAAAAAGACTTTGAAGTCACTCATGTGTGAAGGTGGCAAAATATAAGGACGGCATAATGAGGATTACATTCATCACAGGATGTAAAGGAGACTTAAAATGCACAAAAAAATGCCTGAAGGCTCGACTTGAGTGTATTCTCTTTAGGTTTACCGAAGGTGTTAGAAGCGTGACGGCTTGTTTCATTAAAGGTGGGACATCTCATCCATATTCATCAAAGTGAAAGATACCTTTTTCCACCCGCGATGGAAAACCATGCTGTTTGATAACAGATACTGTGTAATATAGAATGTCGTCTTTTAAAACGAAAGCCTAGTATAAATCGGTGAGGGATAAAACTGACCATTAAAATGATTGACGCGCTGCCTGTTACCTTGATGCCTGTCGTTAACTACAGGGATTTTAAACGGTATTTTACTTCATGCAGCTTGCTCCTTTTTCTGTTCTGTGGTTTAAATTCCCTGAGCTTTTTGTTGAAGGGAACGTCACTCAGTTCACTGTTGTTATACCTGTGGGAAAGCCCACTCCACACTACGTAGCCTACATTTGCTCCATCAAATATATGAGTACTGTATCTCTCGCATTGATTGATTGATTCATTCACTAAGCTAATATGTTCCAAAATGTACAATATGTTGGACAATAACAATTTTTACCATGCATATCTATTTTTCTGTATCTTCATTATCATGGATCATTTGTCAAGTCATTACTGATCTGACTCATCACTAATTCCCTTTAATTAGAGGCCTCGCATGCATGCTATTCTTGCCATCGCCATCGAAGCGTGGTGACGCAATATGAAAAATGTCATCCACTCTGCAGAGTATTTTGTGCCCTTCTTTTAGCATATTGTGATGCCTGGTTTTGATACCCGTGCTGAGGTTTGATGTAGTCATCAACTAGGGGTGGAGTGGTTTAGGAATTGGTATTGAACCAAAATGGTACGGGCGTCTCGGTTCGGTACATGAATATACATGGCAAATACACGGTAAAAAAATAAAACTCTTGTGCAAATTAATTAACGTAATGCGGAACTACTGGTAGATACACTTTTCTTAGGGACACCTAATCTGAACCCCCGCTTTAGCTCTGAAGCTATGTAGCTGGTAGCCGAGCTCCGCCTCCGGTCCAGTGAGTAAGTTCGAGCTAGTAGCACACTAATATGGACGAGTATCCTAGCCTAAGGCAAGTGGTTGGGACCCCCCGTCCTCTTTAACCCTCAGGTTGTCTTTGGGTGAAACTGACTTGTTTTTCTTTATCAATGTTCTTTTTAACTACCTAATTGTAATTACCCAAAATACATTCCACACAACGCTCTTTGGCGAGTCCAAATCTCTACTTTCATTCATTTACTATTCAATTTTATAGCATTGGAAAAAAGTGTTGAGTAAAAGTTGACGTCGATATACAGTCGCAGGAGTTGCCAGCTGCACCCTCCGCTCACGACTAATGGTTGGACTTTGCGTGCTATGGTAAGCTATCTCACGGTGACTGCTCATTTTATTGACTCCGAGTGGGAAATGAAAGCGTCGCGGCCCCTGAATGAGCAGCACCAAGCACTCAACCTAGCTGAGAAGTTACAGCAGGTCGTGGCTAGTCGGCAAAGGTTATTAGCAAGTATACTTTCTTTTATCTTTAGTGGGGAAGGTCTTGCATGAGTAGAATTTCTTTTTGTTATTAGTCTATGTAATTTGCACTCATAAATAAGAGATGCTGTATTGTCAGTTTTATAGCTGATTGTCTTATTTTGTTGGAAGTTAAAGATGGAGTGTGAAAGATGATGTGGGGTACTTATTGTCTACTGTTTACATCTTACTTTACACACTCAGAGGAGAGACTGAATGACACTAGGCGGTACAGCCTGAGACATGCACAATGAAAAAAGATATTGCCTTCTGCATTTTGTTTTGCTTTTTCCTCCGATGTACCGAACCAAAACGTCTGAACCACCCCTATCACCAACTGATTGTTATATCAGTCAGCTCTCTTTTTGAGGCACATTTATTCTTTAATGCTGACTCAGAGAGATCTTGAAGTCTCTTGTATCCCTGCTTACTGTCTTGTTTTTACTGTTCAACAGTTATGTTCTCACTTTTAAGAAAAAAACATTTTGTCTGAGGACTTACTGATGTATTTGGCCAATGTAGTGTAAATCTTCCCAAATCTAATAAAAAAAACAAACAGCACAGAGCCGTTAGCCTAAACTCCGTTAGCATCCAAGACCTGCAGACACACATTGGGGAAGTACTACACAGACTACTACACAGACTGTTACACAGTGGACGGGCTAGGCGAGATGAGACCCCACAAACTAATGAAGTTAATTGATATGCTATGCTTACTCTTTGCCTTGGAAGTAATGCTAGGTTACTGTAACGGAAGTAAGACTGGACATACAATCATTGCAGTATACGTTTTATTTGTTTGTTATGTAAAATTGGTTTTGGAAAGGGTAAAGAAAATATACCACCATCTAAAAGACTCTTACTAGAACCCCTTGCACACTGCTTAGGTGTGTTAGGTAAGCTAGTGTTAGACAATGGCTGTTCTGGAAAGGCTGGTAAGGGACAATTTATGTTGAATATTGGCCAAGAGCAAATGTTAATTTATAGTATCTTCAAAGGCTATAAATCAATTACCTTTGTGTCTCTGATCTATTCTGGTGTCCATCCTGGGCTAGTTGCTTTGATGAGGAAAAGACTTTGATTTTGCAGGTTGATGGAATTCTTATCTGAACTTTTAAAGCCAAATGAGAAGCAATTCTGTATCAGATTTTTGGATGCTGTCACACGTTTGCAATTCATTCGCCACGGAGCTGAACAGATACCCTAAAATGTGGAGGTGGAACAAAACTCTATGTCCCGTTTCTGGGTAACACAAGCAGTTTAGTTAAATAATGATACAGTACATGTAGCCTACATACTGACATTCTCTGTTATTCTCTGGGGAAGAATGGTTGGAATGATAATGAATACAAGCCAGAATTAAACCCTATTATTAGTGGAAAAGCTAGTATACTCATGATGCACAGCTCATTAACGTCTGTTCTTGTATGGACAAAGATGCTCTTTGGCATTCTGACGATGATAAAAACAAGATGCTGCTGGGGGTGAAAGGTTTGTTAGGTCATGACATCTTTCTGGCTTCCACATGCCCTGTTTTTCATAGATTCAGATTTTTCCAGGTATTTGATTTATAAACAGAAAGAAATGGTTAAAATGATCCATTTAAATCGAAACAACAGAGAGGATTTTTACATCTGCGAGCTCTCTGGATGCAGTGTGTTTTCATGTCCTGAAGCTATTTTTTACCATATGGTCCCTTCCTTCTTTTAATGGGTATGCAGTGGAGCTTAGCATTGTGATGCCTATAGAGGTCTAGTGTAATGGAAGAGCATACATTTCACGGCTAAGAGGTTGCCAAAGGCTACACTGAGGCTTGGCTGTGCTGCAAACGGCAAAAAACACCTCTCAGCTGAGCTCTTCGCACCTGCAGCTAGAAAATAAAAAAAGAGGTTAGATGAGGCTCAACGGTCAGTCTCTAAAGGCAGGAGGCGTCTCGGTGTGCTGCCTGGGAGCCCTGCAGCGCTAACGGAGAGAAAAAGGTAACAAAGGCTTCATCATCTCCTGACCTTTTCAAAGACACCGGTAACTTCTCCGACATGATGAGCGTGTCACAGCCTCTCTCACTGTCCTTTCCCCTCGCTGTGTCATCTCTCACCCACTCCCACTTCTTTCCAGAGCCTGTCTCTGTTTGCCTGTCCTATTACTTTCACCACACTCCCATTAAGGGTTTATTCCCACTAAAGTGTGTGCGTGGTACAGGGGATGCGGATGTAGAAATCACCACCTGAGCTCCTTCACCGCCTCCCTTCCCCTCTCTCGTCTCCCTGTTTTTATGTTCACCTGTCCATGCAGCTGTCACCCAACGGCCGTCAGTGCCAATGTCTGCCTCGGGTCTCGACCCCCTCCTCGAGCTCCCTCGGCGCAGGCCTTAATGAGCCCTGTGGCGGAAACGACGAGCTGGAGTGACATAGGGAGGCAACAGCGTAGCGCTCATTGGGGAAAAGATAGCGCAGGAGAGACAGAGCAACAGGGGAGAAAAGAATTATTCTCCCGACTGTGTGGTGCTGTATATGACCATTCATTCATTCCCTCGAGCAGACAAGTTACGAATAAGCTACATCCTCCACTGCTGTGGAAATAATCACCCCCAGCTACCATCACTCTTCACCCCCATGTGGCGGAGCACAGATGCTCCAAAACATTAGAGGGAAAGGTAAAGAGACACAGCGCTTAGAGTGGGAATTAAAACAATATTAATGCCATATTTTATTTTTAATAACAACATATTGCTTTGGCAACACAGGTTTCTTTACTGCAGAGCCCATAAAAGACCCTTGAATTGAATTGTGAGAGGAGCCGTGGAGGATTGAAAGAGAAACGAGGCCTGATATTTTAAAAGGAGAGGGATCGAGAGAGGGAGGGACTACTACAGACAACTTTCACCATGCTTTTCTGGACCGATTTTTGATTTCGAAGACATAAAGCCTTGAGTTGGAATGAAATCTGTGCTTGTGCCCGTCATGACAGGCCGTCTAGCTCAGGCGTCTGGACATCGAAATGAGCTGTCACAGGCGCTACCAAAGTTTTCAGACCGGTTCGATTTCCTCCCAGCCAAATAACAGGACGCACGTGAACTTTAAGCCGCTTGGATAATTTGAGTCTGATACAGCGGGATGAGCAGTATGCAATGGCAGCGGGAACAAATTTCCATCTGGAATAATCTAGCAGAAGCAAGAAATGTTACCCTTAAACTGGAAATGTAACTGGTATAAATTGAGGACTTCAGATTTCACACAAATCCCACACAACCCAACTTTTGTCCGGGACAGCCCGAAATCACACAGTGTAATAAGG
This sequence comes from Etheostoma cragini, assembly GCF_013103735.1. NCBI lineage: Eukaryota > Metazoa > Chordata > Actinopteri > Perciformes > Percidae > Etheostoma > Etheostoma cragini. The sequence goes on along the minus strand of NC_048423.1, from coordinate 23,197,874 downwards.
GACCTTAGGCTCACTAGAACACTTTGTGCACACCCAAGTTCATTTGATAACAGTCTGGGATAGAAAACGTCTTCTACTTTAAGTTGTGCAGCAATTGGAAGATTTTTTAAGTCTTGCTGACAGGGGCAGATGACATCACAAGAAGCTCTTGTGTTGAAAGAGCGAGAGCCAAAAGAGAGAAAGATACGTCCCCTAATACTGTGTGTGTATAAAAAAAGAATCAAAAAATGAAAAGCAGAGTAGAGCCAGTATAAGCCATGTTTACAGATGGCTTTTGGATGAGGTTTCCTCTGCTTCCCCTCTGACAGCATCTTCTTTCTCAGCTCAAACCTACCTTACGAGTCCCCATGGTTCCACGCAACACATTCTCTCACTTTCACAAATGCAACACGCACATACACACACACCTACAGTGCTGAGCACCAGAGAGCCCACTTTCTTGTCTTGGAGCACCTACACAAGCTGCAATATACAGATCATGTTTCAAAGTGCTGGTAAATACCTCTCTCTCTACGTTTACGGCCAATTCTGTCCTTCTCACTTTACATTTCTCTCAAACACACACACACGCACACACACACACACACACACACACACACACACACACACACACACACACACACACACACACACACACACACACACACACACACACACACACACACACACAAATGCCAAGGGCTGCATGTTGTAAGATGTAACTTTTGGTGCAAAAAGGGGAAATTGATTCAAATCTTAAAATATGCGTCAAATCTTTAAATCATAGTTTGCCTTGTCTTCATGCCAATTGAAGGGCATGGTTTACCCACCTTCCAAATGACATCCCCGCTTAGAGTACACACACCAACACAGGCCTCAGTGTGTTCAGTGGAGAGCTAAAGATTCATGCTGCTAAGTAGTCAGAAACAGCAGGAACACAAAGCGAGGCAACACAGGGCTAGAAAACACAGACCGGATGACCGCCAACAAGGACGAACTTTATCTGGACGTCTCTGTGTGCCTCTGTCTGCCTGCGTGAGGGCAGTTTGTTGGTGGGTGCACGCGAGTGTCTCCATAAAAGTGTGCCCGGACATGACTGTTACAGATACTGTGGAACCGGAAGCTGGCTCTCAGACAAGAACCGTGCGTCTTGGATGAAGCTTTTCAAGTTTCAAGGTTGTTTTATTAATTATCAGTGCGCAACGATTACAAAAACAGTTGAGTCTTAGGCTCCCTCCAACAATGCTAATTCAATTTAGTTAAAAAGAGAAAAAACAAGAGAATGAGAATCAAACACATATGACATTGAAGAGGGATAAAGAAACTAACACAGGGATAAAGCTTTTCCTCGGCTGATGGTGGCGGTGGGGGGGGGGGGGGGG
>NC_048423.1:23165223-23196503 GCF_013103735.1 Etheostoma cragini | reverse complement strand
TAAAAAGTGTCCAAAATGAATAAAACTTCCTGTTGAAACTTTGCTATTTAGGACATCTATCTTGGCCAGGAGAACAGCTCATTTATAGCTTTTTATGTTTGAATGTTAAACCCAAAACATGAACCAACAATTATTTCCATGTGGGATTTATTCCCCCAAAAATGTAAATGTTCATAATCTAATGTGCAAAACAAATTGCTTCAGTCTCTAAAGCTAGGCCGGCACGCTGTGTGTTTCCCAGCTTACAGTTATCATAAGGGAAGTGGCAGCAGCTTGAGGGAACAAAGCAATACGTAACAATTTACATAAATTCACATGGTAATGTATTCAGCATTGGGCAATGACTTTGGATATAACAGAGGGACATGTTTTTGAAAAAAAGATTGTGTTTTGAGAAGAAAGAAAGAAAATTTGCCAAGGAGTGCACACACACGAGTATAATGAACAAATATTAGCCGTGATATTAGGGATTCAAAATGAAGATAAACTATTGCAATCTCTGGAGCCCAACTGTGAGTTGACACACATGCACACACACCCGCTACGTCCCGAATTCACTACTGAAGTCTTAAACAGCCATCGAATAAGAACACAAGAGATTTCTTAAACTAACAAATGGCCCAAACGTTAATCCAAAGTGTTTTTTTATCAACAATGGCCACCAGTGATGATATTGGCACCTGAGACAAGGTAGAAAAGAACTGCTTTATTTTGGTTTCACAATATGCAGCGCACACACACACACACACACACACCAATTTTTCCTCCCTGCAGTATTCAGCCCAGGCATTGGGCATGATGACAAATGCAGCCAAAGTATTGTGCTAAAATAAATTAAGAATGGGGTCAAAACTACCAACGTGTTGGCTGGCTGAGATAAAAAAGTAAGTTGGCTTTACAGAAAGAATGACATAAGCTGTATTTATATCTATTATTAAAATACAAACATTTTTAACTGTAAGGCACCATGATTTCATGAGAGCTAAAGTGTAATCTTTCACTGCTACTTCTGCCTGTCCTCTGATTGTATAGGAGAGATAATGGCTTTGTGCGGGGCAACTGGAGGTACAGAACACAAACATCCACTGAATATTAAATGGCATTTACATTACCTTTCCAAAGCTCCCTTTGCCAATGGCCCGTAATATCTGGAAGTGGTCAAAGTTTACTGTGAGGAAAAGAGAGGAAGAGAGAGAAGAAATCCATCAGTGAGAGTTCAGCTACAAAACAGGCCAAAGGACATGTAGGGCTATCATAAAGTACCAACACAGTGACACCTTGGCTGGTTTTTCAGCTCTGCAGTTCACCACATTGGATTTGAAATGACTATTAGGGTTAAAGTGCAGGGTTAAAGGGTGTTCCCTTCGACATCAGATGAACAGTGGAGGAATTGCATTCATTTGTTTACACAATCACCCAATGGTATGGGACAGAAGTTAATGGACAAGTTGACATAGAGTCATTGCATTTAATGGCTAGTTGCAAATGTTTCCAATAAATAACTGGTGTTTTTGTCCCCAGTGTGTCCTTAAGCTGGTTTCTTCTTTAACCGGCCTGCTACTCCCGCTTGTCACAAAACCGTAAGCCCACCCACGACCTTTCCCTTAACCTAACTGTCCCATTTCTACGAGTCACGGTACCGTAAAAAATGGGACGCCAATAGTCCCGACTAAGCGCAGGTTACATGACGCCAGAAGAGACGACCAAGTGTGTTATACGACGCTAAAGGAGACAACCAAGTGCATTTATATGACGCTTAAGAAGACGGCTAGCTAGGCTACTTGCTTTTGTTTGATTACATATTTTGTCATCCAAATGTTTTTCAAGATGTTAGCTTAAAGAATCAAAATTAATCAGCTGTTCTGTTGTGGTCTTGCCTTAGATGGCCAAAATCCGCGGGGTGATTGGCTGTGTGGAACACTACCGTAAGGGTCTAAGACCACTGGCACAAATGCTAACAAGCTCCCAATTCCAAAGCTATCATGCTTATGCTAACATTTGCTAATTAGCACAAAATACGAAGTACAGCTGAAACGGAGAGGTGTGTCATCAGTTTTATAGGTTTTTGGTAATAAAACCAAAGTGGACAAATTACAATTTTGAAGGGATGATGACGCTGGATGAAAAGCAAAAGTTATTACTAATCATCCTCAGGAGAACATGAATGCCTGTAGCAGATTTAATGGCAACCTGTCAAACAGATGCCAACACATTTCGCTCAAATCCCCAAATGGAAACGTCCTAGTGGCGCTAGGGGAAAAGGCAGCGGATCGCCAAAGTCAACAGGATTCATCCCTTTGGGACCCTATAGGACGGCACAAAAAATGTCACGCCAATCCATCAAACAGTTGAAATATTTCAGTCTGGATGAACCAGGCGGTTGGTCAAGCTGAAAGTCAGCACTTTGACATAATAGTCAGTTTCATTTCACATCTAATGGGCTGGAGATATACAGATACACAGATACAGATAGCTTTATTTTTCCCCGAAGGGCAATTCAGTTTCTACAGTCCACTTACACAATCGGCCAGTCATCGATGACAGAGGGAGCACAATAAAAAGGCAAAGGCCTATGGGAAAGTGTGAGATCCAGAAGTATACAACAAGAAAAGCCAAGACAATAAAAAACAACAACATTATTTTCCTCATACTTTCTGGCCGTCCTGTAAATTACATTGGTACGGTCAAGTCATAGCTTCTGGAATCAATAGGAAATAAAGGATTTTTTTTTTTTTTTAACTATCTGAATGGAGAGAGAAAAACTGTATTTTGGATGCTGAAAAGGAAAATTTAAAAAAAGTAATGGGGTTTTAAATAAAAGCACAGCAGTCACAACATGAAGCATGTATGTTCTTGCAAGATCTTATCAGCTTACCAGCATGTAACAGCTAGAGAATTGGAAAATAATGATATTATGCAAAGTCTTGTCTAATAATGCCTGCCGCGCGGTTCTGTTTTCTCATAACTTTACGAAGGCTCTGTTGAACTAATGACATTAAAGGAAGTTATTTTCTGAAAAACTTTCTAGACTCTGACTTATCATTACATCAGCACTTAAAAGACACGCCACATAAAACATTCAGAGCATGGAAATTGATTCAAATTAGTCACGAAAATCATTATCAAGATCAAAGATGGTATGCTTTAACTTGTCCAGTGAACACCATGAAATAAAATAACGATGATCTCTTAATGGAAATGTTTGTTTTGGATTTATAGTTTATCTAGTGGAAACATCAGAGCGAAGGCACAGACAGGAGTCTCATTTTTAGAAAAGCACCCAGCTCACAGCACTGCGACCATTCCTCTTACTTTGTGTTGTTATATCAGTATGTGTAATGGCACAGTTAGACGCTTTGGTTCATTGCCTTCTTCAGTGGATGCGTTATGCTGATTGATAGAGCTGTCCTGTGTGTGGTACAGAGTCTAAACTCAGTCCTGAGAGGGGGGACATTATAGCTGGTGAAATCAACTTTCACTTGCTATTAAGGCTGTGCAAGTAATCCAGTTCGGCTCCTAACGATCACATAAAACAATAGTATCCAAAATGTTGTCTTGTGATTTCAATGGCACAGTCAGCAAAAGTCCTGTTTGGGGTATCTGGGGGCTTTTTAAAACCGGATTGAGTGAAAATGGAATTAGGGGAGCAAACAAATCCAGTTGTCTTCGAACAGTTCGGGTTGGAGGAATCTGACAGGACAGAAAAAAAAATAATTTTTCCATAATCAAGCAGCCCTACTTGCTATAGTAGGTGCTGTAGTTTCTTTCCCCATGTAGGTAAAAGGTTGAACTGATATTTTCAAGGTCCTCCTGGGAGCATTGGTTCTGATTTTAGCCACAGAACTGGTCACGTTGTTACTATGCACTGCACGCACGTACAAATGTGAGCTGATGGGCTACCAATGACTGACCTCCTCCTGGTCCTCAGGGTTACTGAATGAGACTTGCCTTTGCTCTGTGTGTGTGTGTGTGTGTGTGTGTGTGTGTGTGTGTGTGTGTGTGTAGGTGTCGCTGTGTCGCAGACAGATGTGAGCCCAGCAGGCACGCCGCTACCGCTTGCAGCTCCTCCTTAAAAGTCAGTCAGTTTCTGGAGCTCACATCCTGACCTGCTCAGCCCCCCTGTCCGTGTAGACAAGGAGCGATCATGAGAGACGACAGCAAATGCTGGGCTCCTCCAGGAAGACTCAATGCCAGCTGACCTATGCACCCCTGGCTGAATGAGTTGGAAACCCCAGAGTGCTTTTTGCTTCTAGATTAAAAAAAAAAAAAAAAAAAAGGTGTGGTTTGTGTTTTGTCTGGAAGATCCAGTGTAGTTTCTCCCTGCTCCAGTCTCTTGTACACAGCTAATCCTCTCATCTGGCACGGCTCTGACTGCACCCTGGTGATGACACACAGTGACACTGTACCGTGTACATGGCCTAATGGGTATTACCAAGGATGAGGAAGAGAAAATTATTTTATACACAGCATGCTCGTAGATTCAGTGGTCCTTCTTTAAGATAAGATAGCGGGACGGTGTGTGCTGGCAGATAGATCGTCAGCGGAATATGTGTATAGGACAGCAGCAACAACATAAGTTGTTGATTTCCAGCTAAATCAGCTACTGATGCCATGAATCTGAAATCTAATCAGTGATCAGTAACATTTAAATTTACCAGCCTCCAGACAAACAAACATCATCTGCAACGCTTGACGGACGTCTGAAGAGAACCGCTCAATCCATCCACTCAAAAAATCTGAAAATATGTACACAATAGTGTCATTTTTTGTAGGTGTCTTACTTAACCACTTCTGAGTGCATTAGTATAAAACCCAACAGACGTGTAATAGATATATAAAGTCTGATTTATCAAACAAAGGAAGCAGGAATACCTTATATCATTCGGCAGGACTGCACAAAAAATTAAAGCAGTATTAACACATACTGAAACAATTTGAAAAATCGGAGCGCTAATTCACTTACTTTATCATTTCAGGCTGTGTATAATATTGATATAATATCCCGATGGGTACATAAATGATAGGGCTGAGTACTTTACAGGCGGCTTTACTACAGGTGGGTGAATTCTTTTCCCAAAGACTTGAGTATACCCTGAAGCGGACTGTAATATGAGGATCACACAGCATCAGATGGTATAAACCTAAGCCGACAGGTAAATTAAAAAAGAAGACCCAAGAAATGTAAATGGAGTATTAAAGACGTGGATCACGATTCTACTTGACACATAGCTCAATTAACCATCAGCCTCAACTATTTTGGAACTAATCGATCAATGTCCCCGGCATCACAGCGCTTCCTCGACGTATGAGTCATCGAGTAACAGGAAGCAAAACAAAAGCCCCCCGCTTTAGATTCAGGGGCAAAAGAGATTTGGGCCGTGTTCCATTCTACAGGGGGGAGCGTCTCTGGACTGGCAGACTTGAAAGAAGTCTGACAAAATCAAAGAATGTTTTTTTCTAGTGCTGAGCGCTTTCTTCCCCAGCTTTAAGTGGCTCATTTCTACACAGTTGCTGCAGCCGTGGGTTAAGCCAAATGATTCATAAAAGGGGGTAACCATTGAATAAAGAGTCAACCCATGCTGCTGATGGTATTTGTAGTTTGGTGCGTTTTAGGGGTACTCGTGAAAACCGGCGTTGTTGATAGTGAGTGAGCTTGGAGAGAAAAACAGTGTCTGTAATGCAGCTCCATCAGACGCTCTCATGTTCCAGTAGATGCTGCACAAAAGGCTGCGGCCGAACCCTTCAGACAAGTGCAGCGTGTGATGTGAGTGAATATGATCTACCGTGGAGCCAGTGGGAGGAAGATAACATCAGAGGCTGGAAGCTGCTGACACCTCAGTAGGATATGCTGAGTAGGCTCCACCGGAGTCCTCAATGGGTGATTGGGTCCTGTGGAGGAGCTGATCTTAGCACAAAGCCCATGTCAAGGGGCATGGAAAGGACAAGAGGGTCTGTGTGTGTGCGTGTTCATGCACTTAAAAGTATGGATACAGCTAAAACTGATTTCTTTTAAAACACGTTATACTTCATAATTTAGAAAACGAGAAAAGACTGTAAACAATGTGCTCCTGAGTTTGTAACCGAGTGGAGATAAACAGTTTTTCAACTTTTCTGTGTCCAGGATTTTTTGGGGGGCTCAGAAACCATGGTTCAATGACACACTAGAGTTAACATTACCCCTCCCTTACTTAAACAGGAACGAGGTTACTGCTAACGTTGGAGTGCATAGCATCAGTAGCTATGTTTCCTCCACATGTTTTTATGTGTTTCATCGAATGAAAAATGCCTTATGGAAACAGTAAAACTCAATGGGATTTCATGAATATTGAATTGCGGTTAAGTTTTAGGTCATTTTATGGTTGCCACCCGCCAAAAAACGAAGAAGGAGATGTTTTAGTGGATTCCCGCCCAGTATGTCCTCTCTGTCTGCACACGTGGCAGGCGTCAACAAAACAGATGGAAGTGGACGGATGAGGAGACGAGAGACTTTCTGAATTTAATTTATCAGGAACTTGCAAAGGAAACGGCCGACAAAGGTTAGGACAAGCCGTGGGACGTCCTCAGAAGTCAATGGAAGGCACTCAAACAGTGAGACATGTCTCAAAAAAGAGTCTCTCAACGGTGCCGGAAGGACAATAAAAGGCAAGTTGCAGCGTTGTTTTCTTATTATAGTACAATATGTCACAATCAGCTGGCACATAAGCAATACAACTTGTCCAATAGCACTACAACTTGTCCAATATTGATCATTTGTTTGTAGATGGCGTGATCCATTTTGTCTAGAAACACTTTGTTCGCAAAAGTTTGCTTGAATGTTGAATGCGATTCAGTGCGAAAATGAATGGAAACACCTTAAAATGTCTAAAATCAATTTGTTATGCCAATTTGATCTCAAAACAGCAGGTGACGTCATTGCAACAGGGTTTTATTGCCTTTAAAGCCGTTGGATGGAAACAAACTTTCACCAGCTTCATTCCCATGAGTTGTTTTTACCAAACTTCAGATAATTGGATTGACAAGTGGATGGAAACCATGCTAGTGTCATTTCGTTAATCCCGTGTGTGAGCGACGCTTTGTGCTGTCTGTCAGTTCCATGCTTCTATGCTATACCCACCAGTTTGATTATTTAATTATTTGTTTCTGAGATATCTGTTGCGTGAATTTGGCAAGTTGGGCCTCTCTAAATACTACAATACTCATGAGCCTTGGCCAACATTGCTATGGAGAGGATGCCAGCTCATTTCGGTATGTTTCTTCATGCATGTCTGCAGAGCTTTGTTCTTCATCATGACACTCTGGTATGTCGGAGCAACTGGAGGTACTTCCAGCTGACAGAAAAGAGTCTCAAGTGTCCTTCCACGTTGTGAAAGTGCTTTGAGTGTCAATCACCTCCCAGAAAATGAATGTGATTCATTTTATAAATGTTTGGCATCTTTCCTGATAAATTGTCTCAACACTTGTTGGGGCTATAAGTGTGGTGATAAGCCGAGAGATTGACTCGTTCGTTCTCATATCTCTCTAGAAGAACAACTACAGCTTAACAAGCCAGTAACCTCGGTAGTGATACAGTAAAAACTGATCCGAAGCATCCGGCAGCTTATTTCTACGTGGAAATTCGGTTGTTGCAGGACCACAAACAGAAATAAATTAAAGGATAAAGAAAGAAAGCAGAAAAAAAGGTATATAAAACAAAAACATAGAAACTATACAAGAGAAACAAAAGACAAAATTACAAGGTAAAGTGACAGTGGTGTGAGCAGCAGAGTCGACAAGTGCAGCAAACTAATAAAAGGATTAGGCCTTTACAACTAATTGTGTATTCTTTAACAATCCCAATGTGGGCGCACAATAGCAAAAGATGTGTCAAACCATGTCTTTGTGATGTGTCAAAACATGATACGTTTGAGAAAATTAAATAATGTGTCGCTGCACAGACGTCCCAGACTTCAAATGGGATAATTAATGGCATAACTAATTCAGCATAATAACGGAAATATGATTTAGTACAGCAACATAATAACATAACACAATAGCATAGTGTAGTATGAGATATAAGATATCGGCCTAGTATAATAAGGTATAAATAATACAATAAATTGTAATGCGGGGGATTAAAGAGAGCAGCGGCTAGACAAGGTGAACCATGTGGAGGACACCTTCATGGCCACGAATAATGCATAATGCAATGAGATCATTAACCTTGCTAATTATAGCCTGCGAAATACTGACTCGCAGAGGGGTCTGGAGAGACAACCTTTTCAAAGTGATTCTCCTCAACATGATACGTTTGAGAAAGTTAACGGCGGCTCGACGGACAGGAATGGTTCGTCAAATCCTTCAAGATGAGAATAAATTGCAGTTTTACAAGTAGAGTCATTATTAGAACATACTAACAAAAGAAATGAATAGCTAAAAGCTGGGACCACCCAGAGAGGCAGAACATGGCGCACACCACACACACACACACACACACACACACACACAAAATGAATTTAGTGTGTGGAGAAAGGTTTCTAAAGTCATATTTAGGCATTCATTTTTAGGGATGCACTAGATTGGATTTTGCTTGATATTTGATATGCCAATATATTCAAACTCGGTGTAGTAAATACACATTACATATTAAGGGAAAAATTTCCCTTAATATATAATTTTACTGAAAAGAAATCCAAGTCTCTCTATCCTGTACTACCTTTACCGTTCTACATTTGTTGTATATGAGGCAATAAACAAAAAAACTACATTCTATTCTCCCTTAAATGTACAACTGTAGGCAGACATTCACCCCTGAAAAATAGGTACTTTATTTCTAGTGCTGTCAGTTAAACTCATTAACGGCGTTAACACAAACCCATTTTAAAGGCGTCACTTATTTTATTTTATTAACGTTCTTTTAGGCCTAGCAAACTTTGTAGTTTTTTGTCCCACATGCTGTTGCTACAACTAGTAATGTTAGAAAAACTACAACACCCACCGGATCTAGCTAGACCAGAAACCAAACAACAGTTAAAACTTGTTTGGGCTCGCGAGCCGGACAAAGAGTGGCGACGTTACGTTTTGAGTGGACGGCGAGCATGAGACGCTGAAATGGACACCAATTATTATTATTTTCTTTTAAAGTTGACCAGTAGGAGTGATGTGTGCGTTTAGTCGTTGTGAACTGAGCTACCATCGCAGCACGTCCAGTCTGAAATACCACTTAATGGCCAAGCACACAGCTGATGCCAATAACAATGATCATTTTAAGCTTTTTTTGGCCCATACCAATGTCGTGCCGATACCATTGTGCATCCCTATTAATTATGAGTCCAAAGATAATGCAATTTTCATGAGACGCTCTTTATTAATCACCATCGCAGTCGCTGCTCTTGGCTAAAAGAGGGCTGTGTGCAGGGATGGTTTAGCAATTTATCAAGATGTAGATGAGTTATGAGTTCAATCACTCATGTAGCTGCAGTTTTGATAGCTCTGGCATGATACACTGCAAACAGATGGTTTGGCGCTTCAAGGTTGAGAGTTTGTGTTGTTTATGCAATGTCAAAGTTAGACGGACTCAGTATTTTATGGTATTTTGAGGTGTGATACAGCACTGTAGCTGCAAAATCGGCAAGTAAACCCATTACCCTAAGATACGCATTCAAAAGGCATCTCGTGTTTTAACTGCAGTTCTAGCTTGAGTTTATCAGTGCCATTGTGATGTGTGTGAACAACTGACGTAGTGTCTCATTTTGATTCTGTAATTTTGAGGGAGAATAATGTATTCTTTGGCAATTTGGCTGATGCTATCTGTTATTTTTAAACCGGATGAGAGAGTTGATGTCAGGGGGATGATGCGGCTAAGGTAGTGTCGTTTATGGTCGCAAAGGTGCTGCGCTAAGCTAAACGCTAAAGCGGGTTTGTTGTGGGTTGTCCATTTTCAACCCTACTGAATCAAATCATCAGGTGGAGTATTACCGGCTGGTAAACACAGACCTGCTGGTTCCGGTGCCATTCATCTGCATGTACGGCAGTAAAAAAAAAAATCCAGGCTAACGCTAGCGCTAGCTAGCCTTGGTTGGCGAGGTGTTACTGAAGCTGAACAAGACATTTTTAGGCGACCAAAATGTTCCAATTACCTTTGATGAAGTGAAAACACACAGTTAGAGGGGCAAAAATTGAAAATAGTTTTTAATGTACAGTGCTATGGCTAGCATTGCTAAGCCTCTGCCATGGACAAGTCAGCATGTAGCCACGCCCTAAAGAATCCTCTGCTTTATCGTCTATTTTAATATAAATGGGACCACAATTTACAAAGGACTTGAAACTAGCTATTAAGCAAATGCACTCATTATTAAAATGGTTACTGAGGTAATAAATTAAGTGAGGAGTAATTTTCCCATAGACTTCTATTCAAACTGACATATTTTGAGTGGAGCGACTCGCGCGTAGAATGTAGGTTTATAGCCGTTCTGCATTGTTTTCACGTTTCAGACCCAGACGTCCATGGGTTTAAATCAAAACCACTCAGAGTAGAAGATTCACCACCCACAAAATCTCATTCTCCACTATGCAGCCTCCAATTTCACCCTGGATTACCCAAAGAGTCTATACCTAACTGGAAGAGAATCACTACTCGATCAATAAACGGGACCAATGATACCGTTCCGCTGTCACCAGAAATTGATGCATCAGGCTGAGCTCGGAAGCTACTATAGAATAAGGAGTCAAAGCACTATCCTAATGCCAGGGGCAACCTAATACCTTTGACGTCAGGAGCCCTTGAGCACATTGATCTTTGAGGTACCACTTAAAACGATGGAGCCATGGTTAACCAAACTCATTCCATTCACAAGCAAAGTGTGCTGAGAGGGCAGAATTGGGGAAGCCAGGGAGGTTGTTTCACTGTCACATGGAAGAATACTTCCGTTAAAAACATGAGAGATCAGTCCACTCACATCTGTCTGTCCATGCTAAGTTTAATAAGTGAAAATAGTCTTAGCATTGGTCAACACTGAAAATATACATTTAATGCATTTTAAGTACTCTTTATGAATACTTAGGATTGCTAATATAAAAAGCAATTATAAGATCCATTAAAAAAAGACATGAAATAAACTGAGAATCGACTGCTGTAGTTTTGTATTTAGTTTTGTTTAGTCTATATAAGAGCCCAATTACTCAGTTTTTGAGACCCATACTGTAGAGTTTACAAAAACACTTCTGCTTTATCTGTAGGGTTGGGTAAATAAAGTACTTTTTTGGGTACGAAGTACATCTGTAGACTACTACAAAGGGCCGATTCAGTTTAAATTAAATTTTGGTACCTGAGAGCGTGTAAGCGGAAGCTTATCTGTCTTATCTATAACTTTAGCCTGTGTTACATTTATTTGGAGAGAGAGAGATATTATTGCCTTGATAATATTGTTGTTGCTGTGTTTCCTGTTCCATAGCTGGTAGATGTGAACGTGCAATCGCCAGTTAACAGCGCTGTGGAGCCAAGTGCTTAACTATTAACGGTGTCTTACTCTGTTTGCGCCGTTATGGATATGTGTGATGTAACAGATGTGGCTTATTCTGTTTGTGTTACTGAGCCATATGTTACATTTATGTTAATTAATACAGAGAAATTAATGTAATTCTTAGTATTGTTTCTTGTTATATGCTGATTGCTAAAACATTAAGTTTTGGTAAATAATGTTCATAGTAAGTCAGATGCTTGTTAAAGTGCATTATTGTTTGCTTTTATTTCAGCAACACATCCGACTTCACATGCAACGTCAAATACAACTTCTTAGTTAACTTCATGTTCAAGTTGTAAATAAATCTTTCTGGATATCAAAGTCAGACATCTCTGGTTCAAGTTCTTACAGTACAACGGGCTGGTTTTTGGAAAATAGGTACAGTCTGTAGAAAGCCTGGAATATCTGGCATCAAATAACCATCACTTTAACCAATGTAAAATGACTGAATATTGAAATATTGGTAGGGGGTAATAAAACTTTCTAAATGTAGTTTGACACAACACAGAAAGTGGACTCTGAAATGTTGATGGAGAGTACATTTAGAGTACGACCCAGCCATCAAATCACACTGAGTGAATGCACCCTGTGTGGATAAGCCCATTGGACTGGGATCAAAAAACCTCCTAGCATTGATCCCTTCCTGTTCTGTCTTTTGAGAATACGCCTCTGCTTCTAATCCAATCCAATGCTGTCTGCCTCTGCATTATATTATCAACCTGTGTGCAAGCTATTTCTCAGATTTTGCTGACAGGTTTCCATTCGCAAACACATAATGGTGCACATCGCCACTATGCCGTGTGCGTGGCAGCTTTATAGCATCAGCAGCAGGCAACGCTGGATATGATGGGGGCGACGCGCTTTGCTCAAGTTCTCATGGCGGTAGTTTAGTACACTGGCAGGGAGATCAGAGTGCATGTGAAAAAAAACTTCAATGTGGATCACAGAAGAACTGCTCCAAAAAAAAAAAAAAAAAAAAAAAGTTTGCTTTACAGCAGCATCTTTTCCCATATGATTACTGAATATTGTAGTGGAGTAGTAAGCCTTATTTCATGGTCTGTAGTCGTCGAGCTGCTGCCGGGACACAGGAGAGTCTTTCATATTTAGCATCCAATCGAATCCATTGAGAGGCAGATGCAAGAAGACTTGCTGTACAATTCAACTTGTTGTAAATCCACGGCATTTTGCTATTGGCATTCTCCATCTCTGAAGCTATTTCAGAGACAGAGCTGGTTACACGCCATCTGCTCTTCTTTGATCTTTATTGATGGGAATTTCATTACAAGCTATAGGGGGAAAAGATTAATGTTCTTTTCATCAGCACAGGGCAGGCTCTATGTGCCTTGGAGGGCGATAAAGAGAATATGGTGGCTTGAATTATCTTATGTCGGCAGCATGCATCACTTCAAGTACCTTTTGTAATTCAAGTTCTAACACCACGCTCTTTTTAAAGTGCTTCTAACACAAATAACAGGGTATTTGCTGAAGACCGTGAGAAATAGAGATCAGGTGAAAAACTCAACACAATATCACTCAATTTCCACAGATATAAGTGTTGTAAATGCCTCGGATACTGCCTAAAATGCTAGTATGGGTGAGTTTTTAAAGGTCTATGCACGGATCACATGTAATTTGGGATAAGTAAGGTATCAGATCAGGAATGGAAAAATGCTATTGGAAAAGTTCTACACAGATGCATTGCTTGTTTTTGTCAAAGACAGAACTACTGCCTCATTGAAACATGTTGACCTTAGAGATTTGTACATAGCTAAAGGTTTAGTCTAAAAAAAAAAGACATAGAGTAAATGCTTGCTGTCTTCGATTCCAAACGGTCACAAAAGGAGAATTCCTCTGAGCCCGCGCGCGTCCCGCCAAAGGCCACATTTGAGGAATCTGTTTACTTAAATCCCTATCATCACCGAGCAGCCATCATCATCATTTTCTCCTCGTACACTGGAGCGCTAATGCAGCCTAATTGCGGCCTCTCTAAACAGAACATCTTGTGAATATTCATCAACACTACAGAGCTCATTGTCTTTACAGGCGTGATCCTTTTCAGCTATGGGTCTTAACTGATAAATAGACAAGGATAGGGAGATGTGTAGAGAGGGTGTGCCGGTGCAACTCCGTATTCACTTCCAGTGTTGAGTGGAGTTCCTGCGAACAGACTGTCATGTGCTTAAACTGTGTTTGAGTCTCCTTGCACGGGCATTAATTACCCTGAGAGGTTTTGCTTTTTATCTTCATCTGCTCTACTTATTTTATTATGATACAAAAGAGTCATACGGCTGGAAAATGAAAGCAGCCATTAAGGTCGGATGTGGCAGGGGGTGTTTTTTCTCCTTGTTGTGTTTGTGTGCCTCGCTCACCGTGATGAAGCTCTATTCGTAAACAACTAGTCGGCCATGTGATTCATACGCTGTACCTTGTTGCTAAGGTTACTCATCAAATTAGAATGAACTTGAACAGCTGTTGCTCAAAGATCTATCGGAGGTCATAGATCAGGGATGCACACATCACCTGTCAGAGTTGTATTGGATGTTTCATTGCCGACTGACCGATGGAAACTACAGATTTTTGTCCCTGAGCAGTCATGTCAGTTTATTTATTCATCCATCATTCTAGTCCTTCTCCCCGGACTTGTGTGGATGGAGACACTGGCCGGTAATATTGTTTGCCATGTCTCTTTGAGTTATCCATATCTCTTTTCCTTGCTGGTCCCAAGTTTACCTTTTCACCCTTTTGCTCGTAAGGCCAGTGGTTTCCGGTGCATGGCCATCAATCTTACTTCTAAAGGCTGACAAATTGTAAAAAAAATAAAGCCAAATGTGACTATAATGGGGCAGTGATGGCCTAAAGGTAAAACCTGGGTGGGGAAAGTGAAAAAGCAGTTCTTGTCCCTCCGTCATAACCACCACTGAGGTGCTCTTGAGCAAGGCCTTTAACCTCCAACTCCTCCAGTGGAGCTGCTCGGTGGCCAGCAGATCAGACTGGGGTTGTCCTGGGCAGCTTCCAGGTATGAATGTGGAACTGTGGTTAAAAGGTTTAAAAGAAAAAAAAGTATAATAATCCTCAAGATTTTGATGACAACCAAACAACACTATTTATGGTCTACAGTTTGGAAATAGCTATTTAATTTAGGTCCCCTCCCCCCCCCCATCATCACATACCCTTCACCATACATAGAGATCGGCATGGGATACTTTCCATAATCATCTCTTAATGCAAATCAAACCAGCTTTTAGTCTAACTGCAATGAAACCATTCATTCACAAAGAAAATTGGTGTCCTTAAAGGTTGGATTTCACCTCATTTTCTAATTAAGGCATTGAGATAAATTTCCAAAACAGGATTTTTTTTTATTCCTCTTTTTAGTCAACTTAAGCATGGTCATGTAAACTTATGAGCACAACTGTATTTGTCATTGCTGGCAGCAATCTATCATCGAATATACGTCAGGATCTGGTAATTTTCTGCCTTTTTTCAAGTGCATTCATTTTCATTTTTGCAAGGGAGAAAGGAAGAAGGGAGCATTTAAGATGAGCTGTTAGATGGAGATGTGCACACCTCCAACCTCTCAGCAAGGTAACCAACTCCTTGGAACGTGTCCTGCTGGTTTGAGGAAAACTATGCAGCATGAAATTAAATTGCATTTACTATTGGCCGATTTCTTCATTAGAACATTATGAGCTTGTGTGGCTGCACTGTAAACACACTCCACAACATAGGAGCACCAGTTGCTCCTATGTTTTTTTTCTGAGAAAGTGACTGTAACCCTTGCATGTTTTCAATGAACAGCCGGATGGAAGAGTAACATCCACTGGTTGGCTTACAATTTCATAGAGGATGACCACTTGCAAATGTATTCCCCACCCGTACACAGTGGCAACGCAGTTGCAATACAATATACAGCCAGATATAATCTTTGTGTACAGTATGTGTGAGTATGTGCAGCATTGTGTAGTTGTTAAGTTGAATGATGTATGAAAAAGCTGCACAGATGTCAAGTAAATCTTCACAAACAGGGAGCCATGTCGCCGAGAATGAAAGAGGAGATGTGAAATTGGACCTCTACACACAGAGAAATCACTACGGGATGCTGTATCGTGCATCTAAAGGCTGTCAAGACGAAGAGGGAGCAAGACGAGAGCACTTCAGAGGATAATTCTGCAGTGCAGCATGGGGACTCTCACATCCACAGCACTGTCACAAAGAAACATCATCTGGACCGTGTGAAAACTTCTGAGGTTACCATAGCAATGTGTCCCTTTGTGTATGTGTGTTTCTCTCTGTCAGTGTTACTTTACACATCATCTCCCAGTCCCTACATTGGCATAATTAATTCACTGCGATTCACCAATCTTTGGCAAGCATCGGGACATTGTTTATTTATCATGTTTTAGCTCATTATTGGAACGCAGTGGTGGCTTTGTGATGGATTTACGGAGAACTACCTATGGCTCATCATCATATCTGCGGTCAGGCGATACATATAGACCGTCTACGGGGCAAGCCAATGTTCGGAAGTCACTCCTGCAGCACGCTGTTAAGTTTCTACTGTGGAAAAGCAATGCCCAGTCTGACTCCTCAAAGGTCATCATCCTAAACCCACGTCAGCCACTGCGTAATCATTGAAGCTGAAGGTACAGCAAAAGATGCTTCCTGGTTTGTTTCAAATCTTGGTTATGGTCCGATCCATTTCAGTGGCGTGACAAAGAAACTAAAATATCCTAGAAGCAAAACAAAAACAAAAAAATGTGCAGATTCTGGGTGGCCAGGCAGCTCAGTTGGTAGAGCGGCCATCCATACATAGAGGTTTACTCCACTACGCAGTGGGCCTGGGTTGCAGTCCAACCAGCGGCCTTTCGCTGCATGTCATCCCCCTCTCTCTCCCGTTTCAGATCTTCCGCGGTCCTGTCGAAATTAAAAGCTTAACGGGGGGGCCTCTAGCTCACACAGTAAGAGCGTTCGCCCCATGTTGGCTGAGTCCTGCAGCGGCCCGGGTTTGAATCCGACCAGTGGCTCTTTGCTGCATGTCATCCCCCATCTCACCCCTTTCCTCTCTATCACTATCTAATAAAAGGGAAAACCCCCCAAAAGCCAAAAATGCCCCAAAAATATCTTTAAAAAAAGAATTTGCAGGTTTAAGGTGCAATAAACACTTTACACTTTACTTGACGGTATCTACATGAGTGACCTGACAGTGTCATGTGTTCATGACGCTGTCATGACACAGTGGTGAACACATGAACCCTAACCATAACTTGTCATGACAAAACCAAGTGACACAAACAGAAGGGTTATGTCATACAACATTTATGACTTGTTTATAATGTTTCATGCCACATTCATGACAGTGTCGTGAACACATGAACCCTAACCATAACTTATCATGACAAAACCGAATGACACAAACAGAAGTGTTATGTCATCCAACCACCGCGCCTATGTGTTCCCACCACATCTGTACCTGGTTTCACAAACCACGGGGCTGTAACACATTGCGGTGAGGAAATGGACCACGTTACGTGGTTAAAATGCCTTGGTAACCTTTCGACTGTTCACAGAGGGAAACATTAGGGATCTATTTAGAGCCTGGTGGGGGGTGGTTGAGTAGCAGTCACAAAAGTCTCCCGGAGAAACACAGCGATGGAATACTGTAAATACGATCCTGCGTTGTCCAGCTCTGTAGTGCCCACATATTGAGTTTTGAAAAAGTATTTCTTTTCAGACCCTCAAAAGTACACCCAAGGCTAAATAATGCATCTTTTCTTCAAACACCAGCTGTCTTCATGTGAACACAAAACACAGAAGGGCATTGTGGGCTTCAAATTTCTCACAATAACATCCCCATTGAAGATTTCAGGAAAATGTAATAATATGCAAACATTTGTTGTAAGCATTTAATAAGAGTAGAGAATTTATTTATATACTGTGTATTTTAAGAGTGTGTTTAAGGGGAAAGGAAATGGCCACTGTGGCCTCATTCCTTCCCCTTAGCAGCTCCAATTTGAAGCCCAGGCAGGACACATTGTGTCCTGGCCCAGATACACCTGACTTCTGTTAGTCCTCACAGGTTTGTAGGACAAGCACCAGAGCTGTATATTCAGTTCACCAGTCAGGTGTGCGCTCACATGACGCCTCGGCCCCAAACCCCAACATGTTACACTTTGTAGCGGCGTGACTGGGTTTTTAACAGACATCTGATCTACGAAGTGAAGGAGGTTTGTTTGCATACACACTCCCCCGGGGGTTGTAGCGGGCAGCTGGAGAGGAGGAGCCGCTGTCAGATTTAATAGTGTCACATTTCAGCTTTTCGTGAATGACAATCTGGATGTGTGTGCTTCTGCGCCACCAGTGAGTCAGTGTGTTTCCATGTAACATGGTTACTGTAGGCTGTCAGAGGCAATCTTAGATCTTAAATGTCATGTAAATGAGAAACTCAGTTTCCCTATTTAGGGTAGGGGATTACTCTGTGTACACTTAACAGTTACTGGGTCTCCTACTGGGTTTCTAGCGGCGACTTCAGAGCGACTGCAGACATGGGAAGTGTTGCTCGTGCAGAAAGATGAAAGGGAAGAGTATTACTTGTAGTGGTGCATCCTCCTGTCCAAAATCCAAAGCTCTTGGTTAAAATATGTTTGGGGGGTAGGGGAGAAATCAGATTACTGACCAGCTGCATGTAAACATGGGTTTTACTGTAACAGATTTTACCGCTCTGATTTCCTGCGGCAACCCAGTTTCTCCCAATGATCTTGTTTCTTGCGTGCATGTCATCATAATGACTGTGACAAACCCTGTGGCAACACGAGTTATCTCAAAGCTCTACATTAAAAATTACAGGGGTGGTGGGGGGTGTGCAGTCCAGTCCTGTCCTGTCCTCTTGCAGTACTGTGAAGAACACTGTCCCCTTCCTCTGACCTCATTAGCTTTGTCACAATTAGGCTCCTGGACAAGTCAAATCAAAAAATGCAGTTTAAAAGTCTGCCTTTTGGAAACCCAGAGACCGAATTTTAAGATCTTACGATGGTAGATTAAACTGTGTTGCTTTACTGAAGTTAAGAAAGTATTATCGACTACTATGGATTTTATTACTTTGAAGGAGTATTACTAGACCACATCAAAAAGTAATTGGAATTAACAGTCGGTTAAAAGTCTCGCATTGCCAGACCCTCTTCCACAGCATGCAAAAGAAGGTGTGGCTACTCCTAAAAATGGGCTCTGGTTTATCGGCGTTTCTTTGAACCAATCACAATCTTTTTGGGCGGCGCTAAGCGTCCAATGCAATAACGCCGCCCCCGCAAAATATCCTCGGGAAGGAACCTGTTTTGGTGTACGTTCAAAAGTTGTTTCAGTCGTGCAACAGAAAACCTAAATTGGACAGAAAGTCTAGCTAGGTGTCTTGATTTACCCTGCAGAGATCTGAGGACCAGGTAAATCCACCGGAGGTTAGAACGCCGACAATAATGAAGCGGAAGGTGACGGACAGCTGGCCGAAAATGAGGGATACTGGGGCTCTTCTGGAACTGGACCGATCCCCTAACTGGATCATCGTGGAAATAAACTAGTTAAATGCCTACACCAATCAAAGATTGTCCAATCGTAGCTTAGCATCTGTAACTCGGCATGTAAGGTCTATCGAGCTTTGACAGCGTTGTGCATCGGAATGTGGTAAGAAAACTTGGAATATAAGGAGTTTGAAGGGGTTGTGTTTTTTAAACACAGAACCAGAAACTGTTTGGGAAAGGGCAGGCACTTAAAAAAAAAAAAAAACTCCCTGGCAAGTGATTGGATGAACCACCTGTCCATCACGTCCGCCATTGTTGTTTTAAACAAAGTCGCAGCCGTCACACACACCTAAACTACGCCTAGAGCTGCCAGTAGCTCATCACAGGACGGTGATTGTGTGGATAAGATGGCGGCTCAGACACAAACGCGTTAGGTTGGAGCCTGACAAGATGGATTTATGTGTCATTTATGATCCCGCGAGAATCCAACTGGTAAGGTCATGCAGCTTAAGCCTCAGGTTTTCTTTTCAGAACAGCACGCATGTATATTCATCAACTCCATACAGGCCCTTTCACAGGGCTTTAACCCTTGTAAGGGATTCCTGTCAACCATGCAACTTTTTGTTTGTCTGGCTAGCAACTGTTTTAAGTTTTTGTCGCTTCTGCTTATCCGGTATCGGGTGGCAAGGGTATTAATAATAGTAATAATAATAATAATAATGTACACTTTATTTACCCCTCAAGGGGAAATTACAATGTTTTCACTCTGTTTCTCATTGTTGTACACAAAAGGCCTGAATTACATACATGCTTAGGATCTGTACATGCACTAAATGGAGAAATGTCAGAGTGAGGGGGGGGTTGCCCATGGAAAGGCGCCACAAGCAGTTGGGGGTTTGGTGCCTTGCTCAAGAGCACCTTGAACAGGAGGTGAACAGGCACCTCTCCAGCTACCAGTCCACTACCATGCTTTGGTCCGTATGGGGACTTGATCCAGGGACCCTCCTAGTCCCAACCCAAATCAGAGAGTGGACTGACAGAGCTACTATACACCCACATTCAATGAAAGTAGAGAACTCATCATTTATTTTACTTGTGAAAAGTGATGCATGAAACCATCCATGTTATTTTCTTTTGACAATTAGGTTGAAAGAGACCCAGTATTTCTGAAAGACAACAGGAGGGTTAAAATTAGTTAGCTTGGAATATTAAAAATTCAGCCAGAGACAGCATTTAGTTAGCTTAATTAGTTAGCTTAATTAGTTAGCAAGCTACAGCCGATGAAATGTGGCAGCGTTGGCAGTCATTTCAACGTTTTGATTTTTAAACTGTATTTGTGCTGTGCCAGTGAAAGCTTGACAGGCGTATCAATAGTCATAGAGGGGGCTTAGGGTTAAGGAATGGTCAATAATCCCCCTGTAACTTTTATTAATTGACTGAAAAGCCTATACACTTTAACCAACCAGTCAGACTACTATTCCTTCAAATTCAAACAAAGTTGACAAAGAAACAATGCAGCGATGCTGAGATTATGAAGACGACTGGTTTTAATTGGTTTCCATGGGATATCATGTCTGGGTTGGCTGCTGAATCCGCAACTGCACAGAGGCCTCGCCACGAAAAAAGGCAGATACCACCCACCACCACACACACACACACACACAAACACACACACAGTGTAATGAATGGGATTGCAAACTCTGTCAAGTAACTTGTGTTGACTTGTGTGATTTACGAGTCTTTACCCTCCTCTTTTCCTACGAGGTAGCCCGAGAATGGGCCCAGGGAAAAAGTACTTACAGTTTCATCCACGTTTCCCGCAGGAGTAGGCAAGACGAGAGCTTCGCTTCCCTCTCTTATAAATGTAGTTCAGTAATCAAAGCCGTGGGAATATACTAAAAAGCAGTAACGTAATTCCCCGTAAAAGAACTGTACGACCCGAGAGCCAAATATTGAACTAACCTAACTACTGCTGCAAGGCTTGCCAAAAGGTAACAGCTTTGTTTGCTTTATTAGATGCTCCTCTCATCAATTCCAGTCTTTAATTTCCCATGACAAAGACGAGCGGATTTATGGTCAACAACAGAAGGGAAAGACAAAACAATAAGCAGGTGTGATCCACAGACTCTCCTCCGCCCTACCAAGTCACCTTTGATTGCATTCCTCGTGTCCTAATCCCTTCCCCCCTGCACAGAAACAGGCATAGGCACAGACACACACACACACACACACACACACACACACACACCTCAAAAAGCAAGAGCGACCTTTCTTCCCCCTGTCACCTTAGCATCAAGCTGAGCTTATCTCTTTGACGATGCTCTGGTAGCTGTTACAACTGGCACCACAAGCAACAGTTACATAAGGCTTGAGAGATGGATAAAAAGCACACAAGGCATTGTCAACGGCTGTAATGAGGCACTGTGTCTGGTACGGGTGGGGGACAAATCATTTCACGCATGTATTGCGATTTCTTTGCAACTATTTTTAAAATCAAGTCTTTTCCCTATATTTTTTATTTTACCAGTGATTCACCTAACTCATTTCTGTCTATACTGTGCCGCCGACGGCAACTACATCATGTTGGTTTCCAGCAAATCCATGTTATGTACTGTACAAGTTGTGGGTAGATGTAGCTCGTGAGCAGTTGAAATCACACAAGGTGAGTCCAAGATGACATTAAGTTGGGATATTTATTGTAAACCCAAGTAAGGCCGATAAGGCAAAATGTTACCAAAGTGTTACAAAAATCAATGGAAATAAGTAAACGCTAAAACAAAACACTTACACAAAATGAAAGTAATTGATGTGAGACACTGAAGGTCTGAAGCCCGCCCCTAAAATTGGATCATACCAATACTAAATTGCAGGGGTGGCTGAGGGGACTAGACTGTAGATACATACAGCCAAAATGCTAGACATTTACACATTATGCATACAATTCACTTTAACAATGGGGAATGGCTAGGTTAACAGGTGATTTTAATCTTGTGATCATTAACATAAAATATACTAAATAAACAGGCATCGTTCCAGGTCAGTATTTTTCTTCTGAAATGTACCTTTTTCGGGTATTTGCATGAAACCGATCCCGGTGTTTTTCATTTCATAATGTCCAGAACAAACTCAGCTGTCCAAAATGTAAGGCCCACATTTCTTTTTATTTAAATTTTCACATTTTTAATTTGACGCTAAAGCAAAACCTTTTCAAATTCCTCAAATCTCTTTTGAAAACAAACTTGACTTATGTTTTTTTTTTTATGGTTTTAGTGCTTAAAATTGGTTTACTAAAGTTCTGTGTTCACTAAATACTGTAATATATACATAAAATAGTGAAAAAATGTCTGGAATGAAACTAGGAGTGTTGTCAAACATCGCCTGGACGCACCAGCGCTGTATACTTCTCTCCTTCTATCGATGTGATATGATTTCTATCTTTGTTGTTGATCGGGCTCAGGTTAAACTCTCAAACAACGAACGCCACAGAACTTTCTTTTCCCATCCAGTTTGACAGTAAGTTATAATGGGAAAAGAACATGAATAAACTACTTTAACATTTACTTTCTTTAGGACTTTATTCTTTGGTACGGGATTGGTGCATAAACTCCAGTACTTCCCATAATAGTAGTACCAATACCAGCGTTTTAGGCATTATCAGAGGCAATACCGATACCGGAACATCTTGAGTAAAGGCAGTGGGGGGTGGCAGTAGCTCAGTTCGTAGGGAGGTGGGGAGGGAACCGGAGGGTCGTCGGTTCAAGTCCCCGTATGGACCGGTAGCTGGAGAGGTGCCACTTCACCTCCTGTTCCCAGTTCATCATAATAGGACATGGTACAGAACAGTGGTCCCCCAACCCCCTCCCCTTAGGGGTCTCAAAATATATCTGAGAGGTCTGTGCAGTAAAGATGAAGCTACCACCAGCAGCCCTTAGCTTAGATTAGCTAAGAGCATGTCTAAAGCTCACAGCTATCACAATATATCTCAATTGTTAGAGCAAGGCACTGTACCCCCCCCCCCCCCCCCCCCCCCCCCCCAACCAGTCAGAATGCTGGTCTAGCTGACTGTAGTTCAGCCTTTAAAACCAGGAAAAGATCCCGGTATTACAAAATCCAAAATCTAAGAAAATATCCAGTCTCATATCACGATATCAACAGAACATCGATATGTTATTGTACCGTACAAAGGAAAAACTCAACAATCTGAACTGCGGCTACACTCTGCGATCAGATGACTGGAATATGACCAGGACAATATTTCCCACCTATTGCTGCTAAGGCCCATTATGGTGGGCAGCACTCTGCTGTGGCAAGAGGCCAGCAGCTGCAGGCAGCAGTGAAGTTGAGTGGGTTAAATAAAGAGAGCAAAAGAAATTGAGAGTCTATAACAGAGATGAAAGAAAGTGAGCGCCTCAGTATTCAGTGCAAGTAATCAGCCATCTCGGTCTGTGTCTATCTTTATCCCCACCCAAATCTGCTTCCATTGTCTCATACGCTTATCCTTGACGGGAAGAGCAGTCAGCCACGCACTCAGACATTCAGCCAGATCCACACAAACACACGCCTACACACAGAGTAGAAGTTTACCAGCCGCCAAAGTGGAAATTTGCCCTAAGGCTTAACAAGGAGGACCAAATGCACACAACGATGTTAACGACACGACGAGGAGATAACACCATTAACAGCATCTACTTCATGCAAAAACCACTCAGGCGTTTTTGAATACTTTAGAGCAAAAATAACAAGTACACCAAATCGGTGCCCGAGCTCAATTAAAGCCGGCATTTGTCAATTCTACACTCGCTCTTGTCTCACACTGTAACACAGTCACAACAAGTGCCCTCCTTCTAAAAGGGACGGGATCTTCAGATGTTCAGATGAGGACTTGGAGAGCTCCTTTGTTAAAAGTTAACATTCACCTCACTTTGTGGATAAAACTCTTTCACGTTAGGGCTGCAATTAATGGTTGTTTTCTTTGTTTGTTCATTTACTGATCATTTCCATAACCATAACTCGTTCCACAAAATTCAAAAAAATTGAGAATACCCACCAGATCTTACCAAAGCCCCAGTATGAAGTGTTTTACTCATGTGTGCTTGTATTCTAAACAACAGCCAAGGATTACAATTTTTGCATTTATGAGGCTGGAGAAATTGTTTGATATTTCTGCTTTAAAAAAAGGAACAGGAAAAAGAAAAACGTATTTTAACAAACAAATAAATTGATGAATCATAGGCGCCGGAATGGCTTCTAAGCACAAAGTTGATCACGGTTCATCATAATTCACTAAGAACAGTGGTCCCCCAACCCCCTTCCCTTAGGGGGGTTTGAGGGGTCTGTGCAGTAAATATGAAGCTACCACCAGCAGCCGATTAGCTTAGATTAGCTACGAGCATGTCTAACGCTCACAGATATCCCAATATTTCTCATTTGTTAGACCAAAAGGTGTATCAACAACATGTTGTGATTTTATGGGGGTTATGTGCTAAGAAATAGCCTAGCCCATTTACACACACATTTAACAAGCTATGTGTTCAGGAGCCAAAAGAAGAAAAAAAAGGAAAGACCTCTCTCAAATGATGATAAAGTGTCTAATAGACCAGATGGGAATGAAACAGTTTCTGTAAAAACAATACTGAAAAAGTGTAGAAACTAGCAGGATGTGCACCTCAATCAATTCCACAGCCGTCCTCTGCTAATCAAACTATGTGCCAAAAAAGCCCTTTAGGCAGCAAGGCTTGAACATCAACCTGACCGCCTGATTATGTCGCCAGCCTTTCGAGCCAAACGCTGCTCTAATATTACTGCCTAATGTAGGCCATCCACCGTTCTCCAAGAAGCAAAAGGGATGCTGTTTCTATGAGACTTGACAGGCAGTAAGCGGCATCTAGGGTCTAAGTCAGCACCCACAATGCAGTGCAGCAAGGTTTTTGCTCGGTGCCAGGCAGCTCTTTTAAAGACGAACGAGGTAAAAGGGAAGCAGCTGCTTCACAAAGACTGTAGACTCGCAGACTCGGCACTTCACAAGTGTCCAAGGTGATCAAACTGACATTAACTGTTCTCTTTTTAATGTGTATGTGCTTTCTACTAGAGCACGACGGATAAAGGATTTTTAAGGCCAATACCAATGCAAATATTTGGTTATTTAAAAATGCAACATGGTGATATATCGGCCGATATATATTTAAAAAAAGAAATCCAGAAACGTGTTACAAAACATAAACAGATTGCCCTAAAATTAGTTATTTATGTCCCTAAAATAATATGATAATTATTTGTTTTATTAACAGTACAAAGGAACATCAAAATATATTAAAGGTTTGATAACTAAAATGTGTAAAAATACAAACTTAACATATGAAAGTCCTTTGAATAAAAACACACCAAAAAAAAGAATCTGTTGGCAACCGGGACGCTGTAGAGCGTCCTCTGGTGGACAAACTATGCAACACCAACACTTATAACATGATTGACCGTCCGTTATTACTTTTTAAATATTCATTGATTCTGATACTATCAGGAAATGTCTAATATCGGCCAATAATATCGGCCCGCTGATATATCGGTGAAAGATGACTTGATGAATCCATTATCTGATAAGGCGCTGTCACACCAACAAAGATCCACAAAACACATGTAGACCAGTTAGGCATACTCCCAGGCTCCCTCCAGGATCCTTGCAAGAGTGAAGATCTGATCTATTAAAGTAGACTTTGCCAAGGATGCTGAGAAGTGTGATACCCCTGTACTTGGCACACACCCTCTGGTCTACCAAATTTAGAAGGGGGCCCCGGACTTCCTCTGGCCAGGGTCACTCCCTCTCTGCCTCGCTCACTCATAGGGTTTTTGAACCATTCTTTGTCTGGACCATCACCTGAGACCACTTTGCCATGGGAGACCCTACCAGGAGCACACAGCTCCAGACAACTCAGGCCTCAGGTTCATAGGGGCACACAAAGCTCTCCACCACGATAAGGTGATGGTTCCCAGAGAGGACCGATGTACCCAATGGCGGCCCTAGTCACAAACTCATACATATCTAGAACCCTCCTCATATTTATGATAGGACAGTATGGAATCTCTCTCTCTATGTTGTTGACAAAGCAGGTTACAGAAAATGCACATAAAGCACAAATGACATACTGTACATATGTCATATGTCATTTCGATTCTATACTAGATAGCTATACAACACACTACATTACAAGTCTATTACATAACACACCATAATCCTTTTTGTGGTATAATATATTAACTGTACATTCCTAAACCAATGTGTAATGTTGGGATGTTATAGTGGTGAGTCCCTCAGATGCATATTTAGCTGCTGTCCGTTCTCCTAGGAGAACTTCCAGCTTCTTTTCTGATGTGAACATTGGGAAATAGGCTATTTTTCCAAAGTTTAATTCTCTTTGTGAAGAGAATTTTTCACAGTGGAGGAGGAAGTGTATCTCTGTTTCTATCTCCCTCCTTGAGCACGGAGCACATAAACGCTCCTCTCTGGGCAGCCATCTCTGTTGAGTCTCGCAGTCTTTACGACCAGTTGGTGGTCACTGAGCCTGTATTAAGTCAGGATCCGTCTCTGCTTTAGATCTCTGGCAGTGTGCAGATACTCAGTCACAATACTTTCTCTCTTCTCCTTTTTCCCGCTCTCTCCACTTCAGCATTCAGAGGTTCAGCCCTGTTCCGTAAGGTTTCTCCTTTAATCATACAGCTATATAGAAATCCGCCAAGAACATCTCTCTAACGTTAAATATAGTAACCAATGTTGGCTTTGATCAACTGCTGTAAGGGTGAGAACATACCACTTAAGAGAGCAGGGCAACTCCTATTCTTTTTAACTAACACTGTCTTTGATAGTAACCTGAATTAGAGCTGGACACTTTTCTTCAAAGCTATTGACTAAAAGCTGCAACCTTAATTGGGTTATCTTTGTATGTAGGGACACACACACACACACACACACACACACACACACACATGACCACATGACCACATCCCTGCAGTTATGACCTCATTTACCCAAGTTGTGCCTGTAACTTGGCCAGCACGTTGATGATGGCTCTGCAGTCCTGGGCTTACTGGATGCACTTCCGAGAAGGTTATTTCCCATTCACTGACAAGATATCATTAATTAGCATTACTTCCATGCATGCCACTAATCTTGTCTTAATTATGCAATTAGCTATCTGTCTTCAAAAAGTCCACATTTCAAAGAGTTCACTCAGGCATTAAAGTATTTGCTCACAGTATGCTAGCTGCAGCTACTTCTACTGTGACTGAGTGGTAATGCTATACACTTTCTGCCTTTCATTTTATCTGCCCATAGGCTAACTTGATAGGAACTCTGTATGCTGTCAGTGTACGTCATGTGGGGCGTTATTGGTGGTGATGAAAATACAAATTTAAGGTTGCTTAGCTTGTATTATCGGCTCTGGGTAATAACAGTGGCGGAGTGGAGCTGTCTATTATTAGTGCGAAGTTGGACTTCAACGTTTCCAAAACAAAACAAAAAACGGCAGTCTTTGTAAAATGTAGCAACACACATTAGCCTAGCATACACTCCCTCGTCTTGTTAGGACTAACTCCAGTAGTCGTCGTTCTTAAATTCCTTGTAGAAACTTTGACAACTTGTATGGGTATCACAGCCCAACTCCATGGCAATATTACAGGCTCGTGCTGACATGAAAGAGCGTGAAATAAGGACCCTCGCGTGACGTTATACACCAAATATCGACAAATATAACTAGAACTCTTACTTCTAAAGTAGTGTTCGTTTTGATAGGGTTTTTTGCTTTACTTTTCCATCACTTACCATCTTCCTTTTCATCGAAAACTGGTCTCTTTGAAGAACTATTGGCTCCCATCCTCTTCTTCCACTTGCCCCAGTGAAACATCGATGCTCAGATAGCATTCCTCGCCTCTTGAGGAGAAACTACAGCTCACACCCTCCTCAAAGACAGTAATACTAACCATACATTTCACCCGAACCGTGTCCGTTATTTTTGCTTTCTTTATCCGATATTTATTCTGCCGAAAACGTTAACGCCGCAACTTAAAGTCTCTCTAAACCAGGCTAGAGCAAGTGTAGCAAGTACCGACGGACTGTAAAATATTTTTCAGAGAAAGACTGTTCGGTCTGTTACACTTGGAGCTTTAATATATCACTCGGTACTGGTAGTGTTCAGTTGTCTTCCGTAGCACGCCAGCCGAACAGAGAGACTTCTGTTTATCGGGGATGCGTCGAGTTAGACACAGTTAGCTGAAATTAAACAGGAAGTCACACAATGTTGCCTTAAAAATAAAAAGCTGAATATAATCACAGAAACTGCAGTCTCCTCAAATTCCCTCAGTTGGAAACTGCAGTAGGCTACGTGCATTATTCCTTTTCAGTCCACCTTATTATTCACTCTGTGTAATCTGTTGCCTTTGGTAAGAAATGGGCCAATAAAACGCCTCATTGGATCAGTCTGGCTGTATTCATGAGGTTGATACATTATTGAAACCATTTACATGAAAGTGGTGTTAAGTCCAGTTCAATACATTTAAATTATAATTCTACATCAAAGCAATCTGAAACACTACCATAGGATTTTATCAGTGATTAAATGTATTCTTGACAATAGATGTAAGTGAATAAGTATAATGTCCCAGTAGGTTCCACTACAGACTCTAGCATAGTAGAGTAGGCTACTAGTGGTAAGTAAAAGTCCTTAGTGTAACAGAAACATGAATATCTCTCAAACATCTTCCCATTTTAGTTTACCCGCCTTGTCAAGGAGACCTTTATTGTGAAAGTTCTACCTGGAAGCTACCGACTAGTATTCTGTCTAACTTGACACTTATCAGAGTAGTGTGACAGTTGCTGGCCAGTGACTGTAGTCGACGTAGCCCTGTATCACCGACTGTCATACATATTATCAACACATAAGGACCAGCCTGTGTAGGTAAGCCAGGATAGCTCAGTAGGCCTACAAACTCGCTTGTTACCAGCAAAGAACTGATGCTGTCCTCCAGCCCAAATAAACCTCAGTGAATTATTCCAAAATCTCATTAGGATATGGGTGGTGCCTGATCACTGAGGGGGGGGGGGGGGGGAAGATTTTGTCTTCAATATGGACATTAGGTTTGCTTGCTTTTTACACTGTACACCATAGAATACCTGTTGTGTTTGGCATGTGACCTGCTCACGTTTACGACGTATAAACTCGTTTTTACATATCAAAGTAGTCTTTGGTTGAGACATTGAGGATGCAGCTTTTCGCCTTGTGTGCACGTGGACGGTTGCGGTAGTTTGTGTTGAGCTTGTTGCCATGGTTACGACGTCGAATTCGCGAATAAGTGGCATTGTATAAGTTAGCGTGACATTTTTCCCATGTCGCATTTTTTCGTCGTGTACATTGAGTCGCGTTCACAAGATACGAAGGGTGTTTATTCAAATTCCAGGTAAGCTAATAATAATAATAAGCTAATAGGGACGTTCTTGTGCAGTACTTGCTAATCTTTGCTAACGTAAATGCTAGCAGCAGTGAAGGAATTGCTAACACCAGCATGTAGCTAGTCAAGTTAAAAACTTGAATTCTGCTGTTAAGACGAAACTTGTCCACTGAATGTGATACTTGGACTAACGTTACATGGTTTTGTTCTCCGTTTGCACACACAGGGAGTAAAATGCCAACGCAAAAAGACACTTGAACACCCTGAACAATGGTCTACGTACACTGAACGTCTCAGCAACCACCTCTACAATGTCTTCCCCAGAGAAGGAGGGAAATGTCCC
Organism: Etheostoma cragini; assembly: GCF_013103735.1. Classification (NCBI taxonomy): domain Eukaryota; kingdom Metazoa; phylum Chordata; class Actinopteri; order Perciformes; family Percidae; genus Etheostoma; species Etheostoma cragini. The sequence goes on along the minus strand of NC_048423.1, from coordinate 23,166,720 downwards.
TGCCCTGCAGCTAAGTTTTGTCTTTGGGGAAGGTGTTGTCAAACGACAGACTCCCTACATTGTTCCTGAGGATGCAGAGACACAGGAGCACCCAGAATATGACTTAACAGAGACATTATGTCTGAGCAGAACTCAGCTGAAACATGTTACAGACAGTATTTTGAAAAACAGCACACTAAAGGTCAGTTTGGACTTCATTTGTCAACACAGTAGTTTTCCAACAAGGGATCTGTCATGCATCCAGTACATTAGGCCATATACTTGTAGTATTTTTCTTCTAATGCATTATCCATTAATTCTAATTGCTCACTGTGTATCATCTTTAGTATTTAAATTTTGAAGGCAACCACATATCCAGTATCCCGGATTCAATGTTCATCAGCTTGCCCAACCTGCTGTGGTTGGACCTCAGAAATAACCAAATTGCATCGCTCCCTGCTGAAATTGGCTTGCACAGGTAGGAGACTTATGCAACAGCTCTTTGAAATGTATTTAGATGTATCCCAAACCTGTCGGCCGACATGGGAGTACAGTATGCTTCTTTGTCACATTTCAGAACATTTTTAAGATGCAATTCTTTTCTATTTTAGAATTTGGTTCGCTTCACTAGCTCATGCTCCGGAAACCAAATTCATGATTCAATTGACTTGTGTTCATTTTGGAAAAAAACGTGTCTCAAGACATAGCCCTTGCCATCATTTAGCTATATGTGATGTCATTCATGTAGATCTCTGAAAACAATACTTCTAGAAGGAAACCCCATCTCAGAACTTCCACCAGAGTTGGGTGAGTTGAGTTCAGTCGCCGTTACAGGCATGCAACGTCTCTGTTCTTTGAAATGACAACGCTGTTTTCCTCTTTCATCAGTTTCAATAAGCCTCACTGGCAGCAAATGCTAGATTAAATGCAAGGAATAACTAGTAGTTCTTATTAGAAATAATACACAGTATAGTCTTTTATGATTGCTTTCCTCTCAGTTTGAAAGTAGTCATTGCAACTGTTGCTAATACACTGATGCATCCATGTACAGTACATGTATGTTGGAAACCAAGGAAAACACAGAATGTATGACTCTTCTCCTGATGTACTCATCTTAAAAAGATTGCCGGCTAAATGCAAAGAGTGTAATCATCAAGAGTGAACATAGTTCTAAAAGATTCTTTATTGTCCATTTTTCCCAGGAAATGTGATTACCCTCAAAGGCCTGAACCTAAGGAATTGCCCCATCAGTTTCCCTCCACGAGACATTTTGAACCAGGGGCTCCAGAGGATCCTCCAGTACCTCAGGAGTGCTATGGCTAGTCGGCCCGTTAGCGTGCGAAGGAGTCCCTCAGGTGAATCAAAGTCACCTTAACTTTGAACAGTGCAGCAGCAAGGTGTTCAGTATGCATGTGCGTTCTCGCCATCTGCTCTTCTTGTCAAAGATTGGACGGCTGGCCATAAAAATAGCTCCTTGCCCTGGTACCACTCCACTGGTGGGACTTCTGTTCTCTTGGA
>NC_048423.1:23150578-23165213 GCF_013103735.1 Etheostoma cragini | reverse complement strand
GTTCCAGCTCTGTAATATTTTGAGCCAGATGAAAGTGATCGATAACATGGGGGCTCTAAACAGGAGCTGTCTGTCACTTCGCACTGTCTGGAGGTAATCACTATGAGAAGCATGAGATAGCCCTCCCCAGGAGAGGCTGCTGCTGCTGCACAGTGAGCAGAGCCAAACCTCTCCATCAAACCATTTATGCCCCCTTTGCCCCCAGCCGTAGCCATTTGTGATTGTTTGCCAGTGATGGCGGCCCCCATATTTCACTTGTAGCTGCCATGGTTGTTTAATTGGTAGAGTTTCCAGTGGTGGAGAAGCTGCAGCTGTCAGAGCTGACGGGGTCCAGCATGGAGGAGCAGGATGATTCGGTGGACGAGCTGCGGAAGTTCATGGAGCTCAAACAAAAGATGATCCTGTTGGACAAAGCCGAGCTGGGCTCAACACCACACGGTGATAGAAGCCCAAAGTCACGCCTTCTTCCTCTTATCCAAAAGTAAGTAAAGGTCTTTGGATGAAAGAAATAAGAGATTTTTACGTGAAAATTTGCTTTTCCTCTGTTACAGTTTGACATGTCAGTTAATACATATACTTATTACCTTTTTTTATTTTTAAGAGTAAGAAGAGAAGATTGCTAGTGATACCACTCCAGTATATGTGTATTGAATACAAAGCTACAACCAGTTAGCTTAGCATAACAACTGGAAACAGGAGGAACCAGCACCTCCCAAAGCTCACTTATTAATAAATGGTATCTTGTTTGTTTATTTCATACAAAAACAGAAGCAATTCACAATTTTTCGGGGGGGGTTATGTCCCATGCCGTTGCTTGCCTGGGACCAGTAACTTTCCATCAGTCTACACTAGTTGCCTGACAAGTGGTCTCGGCCAAGAAATGGTCACATAGTACCTGTAAACAACAAATCCAGTTTGTAAACTAATTCAACAAATGAGATTTAGCATATTAAAGGTCCCATGGCATGAAGATTTCACATTAAGAGGTTTTTTACATTAATATGCGTTCCCCCCCCCCCAGCCTGCCTATGGTCCCCCCAGTGGCTAGAAATGGTGATAGGTGTAAACCGAGCCCTGGGTATCCTGCTCTGCCTTTGAGAAAATGAAAGCTCAGATGGACGGGGGCACGGTTACCTCCCTTTTCTCTGCCCATCCAGAAAATTTGGCCCACCCATGAGAGAGAGACATCATGGCTTTCAAACGAGCAAAGTGGCAGTTGGTCAAGGCAACACCCTCAGCCTCCCCCCACCTCAAAAGCTACAGACTCACAAATGGCACAACCTGATGAAAACTAATTGTGGGACTGGCTCTAATGGCTGTAATTCTGCACCATGGGTGAATTTTGGGAAGGAGACTTCAGTTAGAGTATTAGGGGACCCCTAAGGTCTATATGAAAGAGACTTCAGATACAGTATTAGAGACCACTAAGGTCTATACAAAGGAGACTTCAGATACAGTATTAGGGGGACCACTAAGGTCTATATAAAAGAGACTTCAGATACAGTATTAGGGGACCACTAAGGTCTATATAAAAGAGACTTCAGATACAGTATTAGAGGGACCACTAAGGTCTATATAAAAGAGACTTCAGATACAGTATTAGGGGACCACTAAGGTCTATATAAAAGAGACTTCAGATACAGTATTAGGGACCACTAAGGTCTATATAAAAGAGACTTCAGATACAGTATTAGGGGACCACTAAGGTCTATATAAAAGAGACTTCAGATACAGTATTAGGGGACCACTAAGGTCTATATAAAAGAGACTTCAGATACAGTATTAGGGGACCACTACGGTCCATATAAAAGCATCCAAAGAGCACAATGTCACGGGACCTTTTTAAGAAGAGAGCTTCAAAGGTGCTGGTAGGGGGATTTTCTTACCTTCGGACATTGCTAGGCCAGCTGTTTCCAGTCTTTATGCAAATCTAACTGGATGCTTTCTTTAGCTTCGTATTTAACAGACAGAAATGAAAGAGGATCCTCTCATCTCTCTGCCAAAAAGTGAATATATGTCTTTCCCAAAATGTCAAACTGTTCCTTTATAATAAAAAAAATACACAGGTTGGCTAGATATACATGAAATATATTTTACTGGGCACAGAGAGAACAAACAACTACTTTTTACATTTAATTTCTCCTGCTATTGTTGTGGTACAGTCAGTGTATCTAGGCAGCAAATATTTGTTGGCCACAAATCATTTTTCATCTGATCAGATATACTGTGGAGTTGAAGTTTGAAATTGTTATTGGTAGGACAAAAGATGTGACTTTGCTTTTTGTGCTGAAGTTTGGAGTTGTGTATGGCATTGTGCCTTGAAAAAAGGATAGCAAAACCCATTCTCCGCACTGGGGAACAAAGTGAGGGAACCAGGCTATCTCCTCTAAGACTCCTACCTCAGCAGAACAATAAAAAGAAAGCATTTGGTTTCATTTTATTTGTCAGAAAAAAGGCAACTACCAAGGCTGGCATTCCTCAGCTCCCCCTGTTTGACACTCAGCCTTGGAAGAGGCCAGAAGACAGAAAACAGGCTGCAATGAAGGAGCTGAAGGAGAAACAGGCTGTTCTCGAGCAGAGGAAAAAGTAAGTTGATTTATAAATTCAGTGTGTATACATACTGCATATTATTACATTTTGACTATTACATTACATTGGATGAATTGCACAGAACATTCAGGCTAAGTAATACCAAAGATTCTTGGCATTTGCCCAAGTGACCGACAGTGGTCCTATGTCCACAAGGGATAGATAGAAAGAATAACCAATGTTTATAGACCCCTATTCAACCATTTAGAAACAATAGCCCAATAACAATTTTCCTTGACATAGATTTATTACAATGCATTGTTATCTGGCTCTCCCATAGAAGCCAAGACACTCTTCGGAGGTGGCGTACACAAGCCAAGACCACACAGGAGAAGAAAATGTCTGAACACCAGCAGAGGAAGCATGCAAAACAGAAAAGCCAAGAGGTACTGTACGTGTGGCATAAATCACCTCCATTTCCACCCGCCAACCACAGAGAGGCAGTAGAACACCACCTTCAACATTTGGTCAGAGGACAATAACAATAAATGTGATTAAACAAAAAGGTTGACGCTAATGAATGTGTTTTCAGGTAGTAACACTGCTAGAGTCAGTGCCAGTGATGTTTAATGATGCTATAGAGGATGGTGCTGTTGAAGGCAGCAACATATGGCAGCGCTTGTGATGGAGTGTGCTGCATCTGTGATCGCACAGCAGCAAAAAATAGCTGTCAAAGCTGATGTATGCATGCAGGCATGCTCAAACTGTATAGTCAGACAGACAGACTATGGATGGTCTGAGTAATTTGACTGTCAGCTGCATTGCCATGCATATATCTGAAGTGTAGTTTATAACGTTTGCATTCAACCAGAATCATCAGTTTAAATATTCACTGGGAAATATAGCAAAAGCCAACCCCATTTGGGTAATTTCACAAAATAAAGCATGTATGCCACTGCAACTGTAGGCTGTTATTTTTAGGATGTGTCGCAACAGCTGTTTCATCCTATATGGACACTAGCTCTACATTCCAGAACAAAATGCTGCTGTAAATGAAAATAAACACCCCTCTCTCTCCGTAACAGGAAGCGGAAACAAATTCAAAAGCTGGTGTGGAGGATGGCGGTGATACTCTTAAGGATCAGACACCCCACATGTCTATCACAGATTGCGAGGGGACCAGGTAAATGGGACTGTGGGGGTACAAATTACAGTTTGATCCCGACCTAAGAAGTAGTACACAGCAACCTGAAACCTAAGCCAGTATGAGAATCAGAATCAGGCTGCATTGGCCAGAAATTGTTTTTTTTTTTTTTTTTTTATCCTCCCTAAAACTTCCCCTTTACTTCCTTTGTGATGGGTAAAGATTTAATTAAGGCATAATATGTTCATCTCATCACTACTGTGATATTTTGCACATTTGGTCTGTACAACTTATCAAGTGATACACAACACCCTGAGCCATAGGGGTTCTGGAACAACAGGTTTTGAAGTATCCCCCAATGGCATTTTTGCAATGTCTCCAATCATGAGCCATGCAATGCAGGTAGAAGGCTAGAGACTCCTAGTGGACAAATAGAGATTGTACACCCATCGTAGATCATCAGCAGTTTCTTTTGTTCTTTTTGAGCAGCATCACACCCTGAAACAGATGAACCAGATTAGATGGTACACCTTAGACTTTTCTGTTTTCATTGAGAGAATACATCTTAACTAAGAAGAAAACAATCAGTCACAGGTTTGCATTATTAATCAGTTGTCTACCAGAACTAAAGACTTTGATAGCCTATCAATGGCTTTACTTAGGCAACTAAATATTCAGTATGACATTTTGACCTTTGAGCTGTATGGCCTCCAGGTCAGCCCGTGAGCTGGAGCGCCAGATACGTGCACGTGTTGAGAAGATGCAAGAGAGACGCAGGAATCCCAAAGGCACGAGCACAGAGCAACTGGCAGTGGCCGAGCAAGATGTGGAGGAGGTCAGACCTATACTTTATTATTCACACAACTCATCTATATTTAACTCATAGGTTATTGATCTGATTGAACGTGTTTGTTTGTTTTTCTCCTCACTTTGAATGACAGATGCGGAAGCTACAGGCTCGTCTTCTAGAGAGGAAGCGTAATCGAAGAAGTGAGCTTGAAAATACTTTCAGTATCTTCACAGGAGACACCTGGCCGAGTTTCATTGACAAGTAACAGGAATTACAATGTCTGTTTGAGTTTTGTGGTATTAAATTCATACTCAAAATACTTGTAAAGGCCTTGAATGACTATTGTAATGCTCTTATCATAAAATAAAAATCTGTGTTGTTACTGGTCAAAGAAGTGTTTTAAAATGTTCTTTATCCTAGACTTATGCAAGACACCCTCTCCATTATGCAGTTTCCCATTTACCTTACCTTATTGCCATTTAGTACCTAAAACCTGTGTGAAATGAAGCTGTTCTGTTGTTAAATGTTACATTGACTCACCAGACAGATGTCGATCATATTTTAAAAATCTACACTACACAATGTCAGTTAAACCAGGCTGGCATTATAAGGGGAATACATTACAAATTGTAAAATAAAAAGGTACACCTGGCCTCAATCTACCTACCTTTTTAGGTTCACTTAAATAATACGATTTAAATAAGAAGTGGGTAGATTTGATGCAGGGTACGTTTAAAATAGGCTAATGTAGCAAATGGAATGATAAAGGATAGGGCATTTAAGAAAATGTCATGCTGTCATACATTAATTGTAGTTCACATTGATGGCTGTGTATGTTATAATGATTATTTAGAGGTCCTATTTATCTTACATTTGTCGAAATTCACGACTATTTAGAAACACTAGGATGTATGTATGGATGCATTTTTTTTTTAGACATATGCATATCTCTTACAACATGTTAGAAAATGCATCCATACATTCAAAATGCCATCAGGCTCTTGCCTTGAAAAACGGAGGCATCCCCGATGTAAAAGTCGGCACTAATGAATGGCATCTAACAAGTCAAAGTGAGACGGAGAGGGTAGGCCTTGTCTTGAGAGATTTCTGCTCCTCTAGCATAGGGAGCGTGATGTCAGCGGTGGCAGTACTGTTGTAATTGACTTGGTGGGGGTGATGGCGTCATTTTATGCCCTGGTGTAGCCTCCTGCTCGAATAACGAAGGGGAGACGGATCTTTAGCCGACGCGACCGTGGCTCCCTTGGCCGGGATCGAGCACCGCCGAGCCGGACACTACACGCCTGGAAACATGGAGGCTGTGGCCGAGGAGCTGCGGGCCGGCTCTCGGGTACCTGTCACTATCGATCAAATAGTTAACGATACACTGGTGGTGACGCTGACCTACCGAGAAAGAAGCTATACGGGGATATTACTTGATTGCGACAAGAAGTGAGTGTTATTTCGTGTGTTACCTTTATACATTTGTCTCTGAAATTAACTTGCTAAACTCAGGTACCGGCTAATCTACCTTTGATGCTAACGAGTCAAAGCTAGGTAGTTAGCTGGTAGCTAGCTATTAGCTGACTGGGCCTCCATACAAAAGACTTGTAGGTTATTGTAGCTGACAGTGTAGCTATCTGCTAGCTAGTCGGCTAATGGCAAACTGGTTTAATTTTAGCTCGTATTTAGATGGTCATATACTTTATGTTACTATTGGGAAATACTGTATGCCAAGATAGTATCCCTATCTACAGAGAATGTTAATGACTTATCTTGAACAGTAACTAATGTCAACGGGTTCACATATAGCTTATTGTTAGCCTAAATTAAATACAGAGCAGCTAACACGTATTTAGTAAAAGGTTAACGTTAGGCCTTGGCTGAACAGTATTCTGTATATCAGTAATGTTTTGCCGTGTTTATACAAACAGATGTCAATGCGTTGCGAAGTTATCTGGAGTGATGATTCATTTCAAATAATCTATATTGCAGTTGCTCTTTTGAGAAATAGCTCTTCATAACCAGTCACTTTTCATCTACACAAACAATGGAAAATGGCAATAATGATACATGTTGGATTTTATGAATCTCATCTGTAATGCCTTTTCTTTCACCCTGATTGAAATCAGATCCAGTGACCATCTTAGGCTCTGTGCTTGACAAGAAAAGGCCCACTGTTGCCAGTTAAGAAGAAAACACAATACTGTTAAGATGAGGAAACCTTCTCAGTAAAAATGGACATGTATCAGTGTCAGTATCTGCCTCTTTTAGTGCATGTCGCACATAAGCCTTGTGTTTCCTTGGTGTGCACCTTAGAAGCCACTGGCTTTACACTATTTATAGACTAGCAGAATCAGTATGCCCCTTAGTATGCTTAGATGGTTTTTGACGTGAGAGCTCAAGCTGGCCCTGAAAATAACCCACTCAAATGGTAAAAGACAGGCCTTGGAATAACTTCAAATAGGCCTATATTTTACGCCTTGTCACTGATAAAATTTGACTTCTTCCTTCAGCTCATGGAAATGTATTTCCTGTCATTGTCTCCCACAGGTTTTATTTTTATGTTGTTTTTATGTCTTCCATGCCTATCATCCAGGCAGATCTCTGCATTTAGTTACACTGTAAACAACGTGAAATGGCAGCGGCACAGGGATTCATGGCTGGTCATATGTTGTGTCCTTGCACTGTGCTTAACTAGCGCTGCCTGTTCCCTGACACAGCCATGTTTGTGCCGTGTCAATCCCTGTGTAGGCAAATATTTGGCTGCTTTAGGGGCACATATAAAAAGGTGAGAGGAACACGCTGCACCGAGAGACTTTTCTTTGGAGGTGACTGCCAGGTACTGCTCCTGGGGGAGGAAAACGGGCTCCCAAAATGTGAACTAATTAATAATCTCACCACCCATAAGCCCCGAATAGACACGGATGCATAAACAAACTGAAATCTCCTGGCTCCTTTACTACATCTCTGAATCCCGAGTGATTCATGGGATTGTTTTTCTTCAGTCTGATGTTAGGGAGGGGGGGTTCCTGGGCATCCTGTAGTCTCTTTGTCTGCTGTCTCCTGACTAAAGCAGCACAGCCATGTTACTGTTGCCTGCCAGCCACCTCCTATAAGTCTCCCTGGCAGTTGGGCCTTCTTTGGACATGTTTGCAAGTCCTAGAGTATAAAAAAGCACATCAGATCACTCAAAGAGAGTCACGGATAGTATTGCTACATTTTTGTGGCCTAAGGCAGCAGGACAGATCTCGGACCCCAACCCCCGCAGGTAAAGAATTTTTAGCATACAGGTGACACAGGAGAGTGCTATCAGTTTGTCCAGTCAAAGCAAAATAAATGGTAAAACAGGTAGGTATGGGAAGGTAGGTATGGTAAGCCATAGGGAAGGATTTAAACCACTTTGGGTGCTCTTTCCTCTTTTGGCTCAATTGAAACAGCAAGGCATTTCATTTTTGCTATGCCACAGGCCTTAAGTTATCTGATATGGTGAAATACAACTGCGGCAGAACAGTATGTTCTTGTTGAGGAAATCGGTTCAAAAAAAATGTAAGAAATGCTTGTCATGTGTAACAAAACTGTTTGTGTGGGCTTGCATAAAACTCACTGTAGCACTCTAATGAAGCTTAATGAGGCACACAGTTATTCATTTATTCTTTTCTCTTCATTTTAGGACTGGGCTATTCTGTCTACCAGACATCGCAGCAAAACCTGGGGACTGCCCGATACCTACAAGGGCTTGTGAAGTCCCAGAAGTTCTTAGTGAGGAGCCGGTTTCCAAATCTCCCAGCCAGTCTTCGTACAGACCAAAGGATGAAAACACTCTCCCAGAAATCAGCATACCTACTGCCCCTCTTCCCTGCCCTGTACCCACACCAGTGCCAGCTGGACAGACTCTTTACCCTCCTTATTTTGAAGGAGCCCCCTTCCCTCAGCCCTTATGGGTGCGCCACAGCTACAGCCAATGGGTACCTCAGCCCCCTCCGCGACCAATCAAAAGAAAGAAGAGGCGGTCACGAGAGCCGGGCCGCATGACCATGAGTACTATCCGTCTGCGGCCACGGCAGGTACTGTGCGAAAAGTGCAAGAACACACTGAATAGTGACGAGGACAGCAAAGATGGCATGAGCAACACTAAGACTTCACGAAAAGAGAACGCACTACAGAGCGACGATGATGGCGACGATAAGGACACCCCCTCTAAGCTGTCGAGAAAACTGGATGTACTTGCAACCAAGGACACTAAGAGACGTGAAAACGGCACCAGCCTTGACAGCAAGCGCCTCAGGAAGGACAAAAAGGGGGAAGCCGAAGGGGAAAAGTTCCCCGGAGCTGTCGTTATCCCCCACAGTCCTGTCATAAAGATCTCCTACAGCACTCCACAGGGCAAGGGGGAGGTCATGAAGATCCCTGCGAGAGTCCACGGTTCAGTCAAGCCATTCTGCCCCAAACAACTGGTGCAGAACGGCGTGGGAGAAAATGGCAAGACGCCTTCGGATCCCACCAAGGAGCAACGGCACATTTTAGATGCCACCAGGTCTGGCCTCACCGTTTCCATTCCCAAACTCAAACTAACTCGGCCTTTCACGACTGTGGGTCAGGACCTACCCTCTCCAAAGATCCACTTGAGACCCCCTCGGAGGGAGGGCGAGGAGAGTGTGGTCGAGTATGAGGCAGAACTCGTAGGAGGCACCAAGAGACGAAGCCCCAGGGTTCCCGGTCCCTGCCTGCCCCACTCTGAAGACTTGGGGGAAGGTAAAAACTCCCTGGAGCTGTGGTCGGGGAGTTCGGGAGAGGAGGCGGAGCGCGGCCACAGCGACCTCACCCTTCTCATCAATTTCCGTAAGCGCAAAGCGGATTCTTCTAGCCTGTCGGTCTGCAGCAGCGACAGTCTCGATGAGTCCAAGTCCTTCAGCTCCGACGGCACCTCACCAGAACTGTGCGATCTGGCCCCAGGTGAAGACCTGTCCGTCACCTCATCTTCTGTACCCTCGCAGGAAGACTGCAAGACAGTGCCGCCACTTACAGTGCGGCTTCACACGCGCAGCATGACCAAGTGTGTGACAGAAGAGGGTCACGCCGTGGCGGTGGGCGACATTGTGTGGGGGAAGATTCACGGCTTCCCCTGGTGGCCAGCGCGCGTCCTCAGCATCAGCGGCACCCGCAAACAGGAGACGGCCAGTTGCGAGGCCCAGTGGCCCCAGGCAAAGGTGGCGTGGTTCGGTTCGCCCACCACTTCCCAGCTCTCTGTTGCCAAACTGTCGCCCTTCAGGGAGCTCTTCAGGTCCCGCTTCAACCGCAAGAAGAAAGGGATGTACCGGAGAGCCATCCTGGAGGCAGCCAAGGCCGTGGGCCACATGGGCCCAGAGATTACATCGCTGCTCTCCCACGGTGACACGTAGGTAAGTTGACACAGTTAGGAGTACTGTTTTAGCTCAGCGTGCCCCTGTGCTTTCCGAGACTTGAAATAGGGCCGGGTAATGAATTGAAAATTGACCAAAATCAGCATTGTCGAGCCTGCGCCGGCCTAATTTAACTAATGCCGCTATATTTAATTAATTGACTCCTTCTGTCAGACTGGAGCTGCCCCCTTTACGGCACCTAAAAGTAAAACAACAAACCATTTGGTGATTAACAAAGAGGGCCCAGGCTCGCTCAGAGACGACTACTCGAGTGTTGGAAAAATGTCAACGGGGCAGATGTGGAGGAGCTGGCACAACAGCTAGATGCCATGTCAGTGGTGAGCACACTGATACAGAGCAAAACAAAGCAAATGCTGTTGGAAAATAGCTGCGGCTACAACATGAAGAACTAGCAAGTTGTTCCATGAGCTGATGACACATATGACGTGTGCATGGCCCAGAAGAGAAGATACAGCGGTCTATTAACCAGGCATTTGCAGGGATCTGTAATATAATTATTTAAGGTGTCCCTAATTAAAGAAATAACATAATACATTACTTTTTTTTTAAATCCGTGAACATCCAGAATGCATAAGATGCAGCGGCCAAACTGTCTTTAACTATGAGACATGACACTTAAGGTGTACTTCAAACAAGGGCTGGGCAATATATCAATGTTATATCAATATTGCGATATGAGACTAGATATCATCTTCGATATTTGACATTGTAATATGGTAAGTGTGTGGTAAGGGTGTCTTTTCCTAGTTTTACAAGCTGCAATACAGGAAAGTGATGTCATTTTTTTAACTTACCAGACTGTTCTATTATTTACCTTTTACTCCACTAAGTCATTAAATCATTTCAGGGGATTAATAATCAAAAATGTCACTGTGTAAATAACATTTTGTTAAAGCACTAATAGTCTTGGAGATATTGTATTTTCTGGATTTTCGCCCAGCCCTACTTTGAACCTAATAAAGGCCAACCTGGCTTTGCAGTTGGGGTTGAAATGTGAACACATGTTATCCAATCAGAACCCACCATCAAATCTGCCTTTTGATTCGGACTCTATTCAAATCCCTCATTGAATCTTTTCCATTTAGCGTTCAGCGAAAACTCGAGAGTAACTTAAAGTCTCAGGACTCTGGAGATCCAGTTGAAACAGTTTTGAGTGCCTTTTGTAATTTATTCATTCCTAACTAAACTTTTGCCAGATGAACTCATTATACATTGTAACAAACTAACACCAAATATGTAGTAGCAGAGGATATGGAATTTTGATTAAATATTTATCATACACATTAAAATAACAGCTGGAGTCTCATCATTTATAAACTACCTAATCCAAACATGAAGCTACTGATTCAAAACTACAACGTTGATCAGCTTCAATTATTGATATGATGTGAATGGAAGTTCAGCTGGGATCTTCTGAGTCCGGAAACTAATGGACGCCATTAGCCAGATCGTTTTACTGGCGACGCTGCATCTCTGGTGCCTCATATCAGACCTAACCGTTTCCATCTTGAGTCTGACGTTGCCTCAGTTTCCCATGTTACCTAACCCATCACTGCAGACCCACGTATCCACCTCAATCTAAACCCTAATGCTTAGCCATGCCAGCGTACTAGGCCTGCACGATTCGGGGGAAAATCAAAAGGAATCACAATTTTTTTTTAGCGTAGAATTGATTTCCCCTTACAAAGTCTAATGTTTATTGCACACATGAACCATGACAAAACAAAACAAATTGGCAGTACCCAACTGATTTTTATTTGGCACCCATAGCATCCCCACAAGCCTGTAAACATGGAGGCTTCAATGCAGAGAAGGGAGACCTTTACAACCTATGTTATACAGTCTATGGTAAAAGCTCACAGAAGAAAGGAGTAGCGTTTGTGATGCAGTTGACTCATAAAAAAAAAAAAGAAGCAATTAACAAAAACACCAAAATTATTTAACCCTCATGTTATCCTCGGGTCAATTAGTCAAATTGACCCTTTTTCCTATATCAATGTTCTTTTTAATTCCCCAAAATAACATGATTGATTCCCCACAACGCTCTTTGGCAAGTACAAATCTCTACTTGCATTCATTTGGGGGCGTCTTATTCAATTTTATAGCATTTGAAAAACAAATTGAAGTGGTTATGAAATAGTGTTGAGTAAAAGTTCACATATTCCAGTCTGTGATTATCCATCAACATCCATTCCTTCCAGTCCAAATAACTCCTAATTTCTGCTTTTCTAACTTAAACATTAGGTAAAATTTCCCAAAAAAAAATGTTTTTTTTGACCATAAATTCCAAAAAATTAAACGTCAAAGGGACAAACATTGACAAAAGTGTTGAAAAAAGGGACAAAAATTTAAAAACCTTGATTAAAAAGCATTGACAAAAATGTGTCGATTTTCAGTTTTGACGGCAAGGCAACACAAGGGTTAATAATGAAATTGTGAACAGGGTGAATCGAGGTTTGCGACTTTGTAACGATCAATCGTAACGGTAAACTACAAAAACACTCGGGTTTCTGATTACAGACAGCGGCTTGCAGAGAGCCCTTAAACCAGACAACAGACAACCCGTTTATTTTTGGTTGAAGCTTACTCCCTAAATTAACATTAATAAGCGGTAACTGACATGTCCATCCGCTATCACCCTTTGTCATTTGAAGCAGTGAAGGTGACGGTCAGTGCTGGCGGAAAGTGAGAAGCGTAAGAGAGTTCACACTGTAGAGCCCTGCAATCCTAATGGCATTTCATACCCTAAAATACCCTTTAGACCAATCGAGACACCCTAAAGGGGTTACTCACATTCCCTCGAAATGTTCCTCACTTCGGACGGGACGCAAAGAATCATCATCCGCGTCGATTAGACGACGTGGACTTGCGAAGTTCTCATTCTCGTTACGGAGATGTGAAGACATTACGCAGGCCTGTTTTAAAAAAAGGCTTGTTTGACACGCTAGGGGCATGTGTGTTCCGAGTCCTCATTCTGCATTCACACAATTATTTACACAAATATCTAGTTCTGCCGTGCCCCTGAGGGATGGGAACCACGTTTCTGTCTTGAAGGAGTTGCTGTGTCCAGAGCAGCTTTACCGCAGGGATAGCTTGTTAAAATGGCCACCAAATACTGCTTTAACACAATTAATGCTGTTCAGAGTGCATGAAAACTGGTTTTCTGTTACGCCCTCGAAAGTCCTTCTGGGGCTAGGCCAAGCTTGTTCCCTTGTAGCCAAGCAGCCTGTCCTCAACAACACACTGAAAGGTTAAATATTGTCTTTTTTGAGCGATATGAGGGACAGACCGGCTGCTCCCGACCCTTCTGTTAACTCTGTTATGGGCTTGTAGCCAGGAAGAGGTTGCAGGGTTCAGCGTTAACTTGGAAAAAGAAGGAAAAACAATCTACTTGCCCAAAGTCCATTTTTACTGGCCTGTACACCAGGGGTGGGGGAGAAAGAAATCAATACAGCATAGTACTGCAATATTTTCAGTGGCAACGCTGTATCGATACACAGGCGTGTTTTCAGTTTGTCCTATTTTGCAGCAATACAATTGAAGTAATATGAACCAACTTTTTAGATAAAACAGATTGTGACAAAGTTTCATTTTGGGGACGTCATTTGAAATTGTGAAAAAATAAAAATTGGAAAAAAGATTATTAATGGCAAAATATATATATATATCAGAATATTGCAATATGTTTAAAATCGTACTAATATCGTATCGGGAGGTGTCTGATTCCCACCCCTGCTGTATACCTTTTTTTAAAATATTATTACTGTTCGTGGTTATCAAACAATGGCAAAAAAACTAAAGTCAATTGTTATATTTGATCTTAATTTACAATAAACACATGGGCAGTGTCATAGATGAGTTAAAGTTCATACTGTAAGCTACTGTATATTCTGTAGAGAATGGAACCTAATAATAAAAATATTTTTTTTTCATACACGATATGTTGCAAGACTTTTTGTGTTAGTTTAAAAGTAGTGCATTTTTAATTCTATTAATGTTAAATTTGAAAAATCTTTTTTTTTTTTTTTTGAATCACTTCCTTTTGTGTTTAGCAGAATACTGAAAAATGAGTTTGTTTATCGCGATATTCAAAATCAAACCAAAACCAAATTGTAAGAAACGCTCCTCAGAAGTTAAAGAACGGATCAGTTCCCTATAGTCATGGAAGTTGGGTGTTTTATTTAACGTCATAGCATTTTAAGAAAGAAAAGGCTTAAGAACACCAAAAAAAGTGACACAAATATAGGGGAGAACAGCAAAAACGTCCCAAAAAACGCAGAAATTATCAACAAAGACGTTGTGAAAAGTGGGAAATAACTTCAGGGAAGGAACTCCGGGAAGAGAACTTTGGGGAATAAAACGTCAAAACGTGCCAACAAATGTCAGAGAAAGCTTCAACAACTTCTAAACAACAATACAAATGTCTGGAAAAGTCGACAAAGGACTTTGGGGGAAAGTGACAAAAGTGTCTTAAAGAGGTGTTAACTTCAAGTTTTGACCCAGAAAAACTACGGGACGACAACACGAGGGTGCGCCGGATATATATGACCTGCCTTGTTTGCTCATAGTCTTTACTTTCTGCTCTTCTCCCCCCCCCCCCCCTTTTTCCCTCTTGTTTACAGACTGAGGACTGAAGAGAGGTCTCCAAGGTTTTTCTGAATTCCCAGACTGTGTCATCAAGACCCAGGAGGGAGTATGTGCGGTTGCCACGGCTACTATTTATGTGCCGTTTTTTTTTTTTTTTTTTTTTTT
>NC_048423.1:23149649-23150129 GCF_013103735.1 Etheostoma cragini | reverse complement strand
CCCCCCCCCCCCTCCGACTTGGACACTAACCGCTTGACCGCGGTTCAACAAAGGACAAAAAAGTCTTACCCAGAATCCTCCGACTTCTGAAAAATGTGAACGGCTCCATCATGAGAAAGTAGTGACTGCTCCCGCTCTTCTAGCGATCAGTGTTCCATCCTCCATTAGTTGGATTTGTGTATGTATTTATAATTAACTCTATTCCGCTCCGGAATCATGTCGTATCTCTTCTTCCATTTCATTTTAGGAGTGTCATCATGTCAGTAAACTTTCCCCCCCCTTACTCCCTACCCCCTACCCCATACCTACCTACCTACCTACCATTATTTTCACTTTAATTATTTGAAGCGTCACGTTTAAGGAAAAAAGAAAAGAAAAAAAGAAGCACTTTATCTGTACCTTGGTGGCCTGCTGTACGCTCACTGTCTGAGACACTATAGCGAGATACAGCCCTGATAGGCAGCGGTGGGGGGGGGGGGG
>NC_048423.1:23137313-23149549 GCF_013103735.1 Etheostoma cragini | reverse complement strand
GCGTTATTATTAAAAAAAAAAAAAAAAAACGTACCGAAGATTGCACACAGTCACGCTCAGCAAAAACCAGCCCGTCTCCTCTCCGCCCGTCTGGGAACACTTTGTTCAGATGAAGGCTGAAAACTAGCTCGTGGATTGTTGGTGGGAGAAGTGTGTTGATCAGGGGGAACGGGTCAATGCACCTCTCCCGTTTCGGGAGTCGGCCGTCAGGCCCGGCTAGTTTCCAGGCCGCCTTACGCGACGAGGACTGGGAGTCTAAATGCGTGGATGTATGCCTGAGAGGGGAAACAGTCGTCAGGGTTTCCCCGTGTACGAGCAACATGGCTATCTACTGTTGCCCACGTTTGGTCAATGTTATTGGCTACTTTTGTTTTGTTTTGTTTTGTTTTCTTTTTTACATGTACTGTACATAAAATAAAATTATAAAGCAATACCTGCGCTGTTGTGGATGTGTGACTTTGTCAGCGATGGTCCGAAGGGGTTGGCGTTACTGTGGTAACTCAGATTATTATTTATTACATATTTGGGATTTTACATTTTCAATGATGGAATTGCTGAAGAGGGGGGGGAAAGAGGCCTATGATAGTCAGGTATTTGAAGCTTGTTAAAGGGGTAGTTCAAACTTTTTAACCCTTCCTGTTGACCATGCAACTTTTGGTTTTTCTGGGTCAAAATTTGAGTTCTTTTTTGTCATTTTTTTCCTAAATTTTTTTGGTACTTTTTATGATGTTTTTGTAGATCTTTTTCAGCGCTTTATTGATGTTTTCATAGAGGCTTTTCTCAGCGTTAATTAGGCTTTTTCTAAAATTTTGGACAGTTTTGGTGTGGGATTTGGTGCTATATAAATACAATTGAATGTACAAACGTTAAAATACTAAGACTATGATTAAGTATGACATAAATATAATACTAAAAACAACACCCAAATTCAATAAAAGTAGTGAACTGAGCCTTTACTTGTGAAGAGCGGTGTATTGGCCCATCCGTGATATTTGTTTGACAATTTGGATGAAAGAAAACCCAAATGTGTGATATAGAAACTTGTTGAAAACGGATCAAATCTGACCCGACGACAACAAAGGGGGTTAAAGCTCTTTCTTCATGTGCAAAATCAGTAAATGCCCCTTTTACTCATACCCCAGTTACCTCATGAGGAGTACTACTCAGCCTTTTTAACAGTTCATCTGTAACTGGAGGGAGTATTCCATAATATTAAAAACACAATGTCATTGGGGCAATTTTGGATTTAGGTTGTGATGTCAATATTTGAACTGAAAGCACGTAAACTGTTGGTTTAGGGAGGGGACTAATGAAAGATGTTATCCGGTTGCATTGTGGGAAATGTAGGATCCAGTGTTTTAGGATTTTGCCTCTAATGGTGTCTGAAAGTCTCGCTTCAGTTATGACAATAATTCAGAAAAAGAGGCGGCTAAATTCCGTACATTTTTATTCTGGATCACCACTGAAAACAAAAAAGAAACTAGTAGCCTCATTTATGACTCTTAAATTAGAAAAGAAGGATAGCATGCACTTGAGGAGTTGAAATGGAATCCAGCAAGGTTATTGGCACACGAAGCACTCCAAAAACAGATCTGTTATTTTGTTTCCTGTATGAAAATCTCTCCCTGCGTGTCTCCTTGTGTCTTCCTTCCTGTCTGCCCTCTTCACCCATCTTCCGGGCTCTTCCTCAGCGGCTTAGGCCGTGCCGTGTGTGTGGATTTGTAGCCCTGTAGCCAATAGGAGTGGTTTAGCATGTCTGATGCGGGTCAGTGGAAAGGCCGGTCAAGGTGAGGGGGACTCTCATCTGGCTGTCCTCCTGATCGGATAATTTCGCTATGGAGGCTCAACGGTTGTTGTCCCCCCCCCCCCCCCCCCCCCCCCCCCCCCCCCCCCCCCCCCCCCCCCCCAAAAAAAACTGTTTTTTAGCAGGTTGCTGTTCTGCAGAAAACATAAAACATGGTTACAGCACGTCAGGTATATTTAGACAACTAAAAACAACAATACAGTTACATAAGGACAAAGACATTTATACAAGACATCAGCTGGGCTAAACAAATACAGACAAGGCTTGGACAATACATGAGTAAATTAATTAATGCGTGCAAGTGTAACTATCTTAGACATTCATAACTATTCACTCTGTTTCCTTTGGACCAAAGCTGCCCCAAAGCAGACTGACAGGGGATAGGACAAAGAAAGTGCATGAGAAAAGTCTCTCTAGAAATAGATCTGATTGGGTGTTAAAGGCCAGTACTACTACAGTACAGTAGCTTCTGATATGAAAAGTCTTATTCAATACAATCAAATATATTTGGTTGGAGATTTGTCCCTGGCTCACCGAAGACAAGAAACGACATAAAAAGCAGACAGGCAGTGAGTCTAACAAACACACAGACGAGGCCATGACAGCCCTGTGCTAGAAGAACGGCTCCATTAGCATTCTAGTGCAACATTTCTCAACAATGCAGTGCAGTAGGGGTCATTCCTATGTTCCCAGGGTCCTTCATGGAAAAAAGGGCAATTTCTGCAGTTGAAATTGCAAAATAAAAGGAGATGGATGTTTTAAATGCAGTTCAGATGGTCAAAAATCCATTCAGCCTGAGCTGATGTCAATGTCTAATGTCTTTCCGAAACGCATAGGTTTCAAGTTGTAAATCAGACGTTTTGATATTGATTACTAGTGCAAAGATGCAATATTTACTGATATCACAATGCCTGCTATGATACGATTTTGATTTGGTTAAATTCATTACATTACAAAACATGATTTTAGCTGACGCTTTTATCCAACGTGACTTATAATTATATGTCAGAGGTTGCATGCCTAAGCAGGTGTCTTGCTCAGGGACACATCGGCTGATGTATCACAGTGGGAATCGAACCCGGGTCTCCCACTCCAAAGGCATGTTCAGGGTACATAAGACCCTTTAACACAGTTAAATTAGTTTTATAGTAAAATATGATTTGACTGTTTTATGAATACGCACTTCAAATACAAACTACTGTTTTTAATGAGTGAGCATTTCAAAGTAAAGGCGCATCTTAAAGGTCCCATGACGTGAAAAGTTTTCTCTTATGCGGTTTTTGGCATTAATATGCATCCCCCCAGCCTGCCTGTGGTCCCCCAGTGGCTAGAAATGGTGATAGGTGGAAACCGAGCCCTGGGTATCCTGCTCTGCCTTTGAGAAAATGAAAGCTCAGATGGGCCGAGCTGAAATCTTGCACCTTATGAGGTCATAAGGGGAAAGGTTACCTAGCCTTTCTCTGCTTTGCCCGCTCAGAGAATTTAGCCCACCCGTGAGAGAGAGACATCATGGCTTTCAAATGAGCAAAGTTGCAATTGCCCCCCCCCCTCTTTTCAAAAGCTACAGAGTCAGGAAGGGCACATACTGAGGAGAGCTCCTTGTGGGACTAGCTCTAGTGGCTGGAATTCTGCACCAAGGCAGAATTTTGGGAAAGAGACTTCAGATACAGTATTAGGGACCACTAAGGTCTATATAAAAGAGACTTCAGATACAGTATTAGGGACCACTAAGGTCTATGTAAAAGAGACTTCAGATACAGTATTAGGGACCACTAAGGTCTATATAAAAGAGACTTCAGATACAGTATTAGGGGACCACTAAGGTCTATGTAAAAGCTTGCAAAGAGCACCATGTCATGGGACCTTTAAAGATGACAATATGGACACTGTATTACTCGATATAGAACATAAAACTTTTCAAATTGTCTCATTAATGTGTCATATATCAGTGATGTTGAGCTGGGGAACGTATGACCCCTGGGACATACAGTATGTACACCATGGAGCAGTAACTCTGTTCTTAAAAGTAGGTTAATGTGGTTTTTTTCTTTTAAATCGACACTTCACACAATCGCCCGACATGCCTCATCATGCCTCGAGTCTCTGATAAACTGAGCGTCACAAACACGCAGGTCATCAGCTTCTGTTGACTTTGTCTCTGAGACACATCCTCTAACAAGCAGGACAAGAACATGGACAGCACTCTCCGATCTTATCATATCTCCTATCGCTTAAATATGATGCTACGTCCAGGAAATGCTTAGCTTAGCTCAGCGTAAAGACGGGGGGGGGGATGGGGGGGGGGGGGGGGGGGGGTCAGTGGGGGACAGCTGGCTCTGTCGTTCACCTCTAAAGAAGTTGTATCTTTAGTTACACACACAGCTAAGTTAACCATCTCCTAGCCAGTGTTGGAATGTAACTGTAAGTAAATGTACTCAAGTACCGTACTTAAGTACAAATGTGTGGTACTTGTACATTACTTGAGTTTTTTCGTTTCAGGCCACTTTCTACTTCTACTCCACTACATTATCAACTCCACTACAAATGCACACAAAACACAGGTAGTGTGTGAAATAGCATGTATTATTATAAATGAAACTACAGAAGAATTCAGTTTTATTCAATTGTATTTATAGTCTCAAATCATAACAAGAGTTATCGCAATACACTTTACAGACAGAGTAGGTCTAGACCACACTATAACTTACAAAGACTCAACAATTCCAGTAATTCCCCCAAGAGGAAGCATTTATTGCGACAGTGGTGAGAAAAAACTCCCTTTTAGGGAGAAACCTCTATAACGGCCTCCGAGTACAGCTGATGTGATAACTGATTAAACCCAGAACTGTTTGGATCGTTTCCAGTCCCTAAAGGATTATTTCTGCATTGAGTACTTTAACTTTGAATACTTCAAGTAGATTGTCCTGATGATACTGACATTTCCAATGCAGGACTTTTATTCACAGAGTAGTTTTACACTACATGCTCATCTTCGGGTTCATAAATGTATTTAGAAATGATATCAGAATAGTTTTACATAGTGTATTTTTTTTTTTAAAACATGTTTTGTTGTACTGCACATTGCTGCAGCTCCTCTTTTCACCCTGTGTGTTAAGCTATCTGTTTTAGCTACAGAGTGAGACATCTCACTCACTTCTGTTCCATCTTTTTTGGGAGTCGCACATGTGCAGTACCTAGGTAAGGACTACTAGCCAGTCAGGAGCAGAGTATGAGGCCCTGAGAGTACCTAGGTAAGGACTACTAGCCAGTCAGAAGCAGAGTATAAGGGCCCTGACAGTACCTAGGTAAGGACTACTAGCCAGTCAGAAGCAGAGTATGAGGGCCCTGACAGTACCTAGGTAAGGACTACTAGCCAGTCAGAAGCAGAGTATGAGGGCCCTGACAGTACCTAGGTAAGGACTACTAGCCAGTCAGAAGCAGAGTATGAGGGCGTTTCCATTACTGCCAATCTGAGCTGGAAGCTGGTAAATACCCATGATTACTGTCATTTGTCCCTAGAATGAATGCAGATCGTCACCTTTCCCACTGCAGACAAGAGACAGATGGAAGTGGGTGTAAAAGGGGCGTAACCAGTCCAAATGTTGCCTAAATAACGTCCATAAAGTCTGATAGAAAATTATGTCTTGTGACATTTTTTCTTAGAATATAAAAATACATGTCTGACTATACTGTGTAACACTTCCCAGGCTTTGAAGACCTAAATTCTGTGTTTCTATGTTTCCGCGATATGCTTCTCAAGCTCAAAATGAGCGATCTTGAAGCTATCAACGAGGCTGTACTATGGACAACTATATCTAATGATAGGAGACAACATATTAATGCAGTCTGCTTTGAAAGACAATTATTCTATGCTTTTTGTTCACAAAATGATCCTAACGCGGAAAATCTGCAAAGGGGTTTAGGTTTGAAAATGAGTATTTTCCACGTCTTGGGTTAAATTCGGCGACGTTGCCCCTTTAACGATCCCACTTTTAGATCTGTTGTTTTCTCCACTGCCCTTTGAAGGTCTGATGCCATGGTTGGAAGCAGTTCAGCTGGTCTGTCTTACTTCCTGGATGTCCATTGTTTTTACAATAATTGGTCATTCTAGCTACAAGAAGGACAGGGAGGGCGTGATGCTGGACTACATACGACTTGAAGCCCAGTTGAGTCCCAACTTGTCTGTTTTTTAAAGCATTCGGATTGTTGTCTGCTTGTCTGGTATTCATATTCACACATTCAAATATAAAAAAGGCCAGTGTCAGCCCCCATGGAAATAGAACTCTGATTTACAGTTTAGGTAACGCCATCTGGTTCTGGCTCTGTTTTTTACAGCTGTGTTGGTTTTTCTACTTTGCGTTAAGTCTGTTCTCCCCGCAGGCGAGTGCTCGCCATCTGAGTCTGTGCTTGGCCCGGTGGCTGTTGTGAATGTCCATCCGGCACACTGTGCAAGGGGGGAGGCTGGGGGGGGGGGGGCAGGCGGCCAGGCAGACACACTGCAGTTTGGAAAGCTGGCCGCGTTACACACACACAAATGACACACACGCACGTGAACACGACGTGTGAAACAAAGACACTGTGTTTGCTGGGAGACCTGCAGGCAGGGCAGCAGTGACCACTGTGGGGGGGATTTATCATGCTGGGGGGGAGATTTTTTTTTTTTTACAGAAGTGGAGCCAACATCGCCTTCCCATGTGGATCCCTCGGCTATGAAGGGGGAAACGTCTGCTCCAGTTAATCCACAATGTTGGCATTACTATCCCAACGTTACACTATCTACAGTTCTGAGATCTGATACTTTTGTTATTCATTGGTAGGCTAATTGGATATTCATGATGACTTGACTATGAGCTAGTGGAGTCCTGAGATAACGTGCTAATAGACAATGAAATGAAAGGAAAACCACACACAACACACGTATCCAGTGGAACAAAATGCCTCTACGTTGTCTACACTCAGGGCGCTTTCACAGCTTTAGTTGGGTGGATTTGGGGGTAAAGTTGCAACATTGTTGCATTTTTCATTTGGTTCCGTTTGCTTTCATTCTGCACTTTATCAAACGCACCAAACTTTAAAGGCATGTTACGCCATTTGTTGGACAGAATATCTGAAATGCTTCGGGGGTTCTATTTTTAGGCGGACAATGTGAGCCGTTGACAGATAAACTCACATACTTGATGTTATGTAAGCCTGGAGCTTCATCTCCATACAGGTGTGGTGGCGTACTGCGACTTCTTTTTTGGGGGGGGGCTCTCTAAAATGGCCCATAGCCTTCTGCCTGCCCGGGCTGTAAAGAAGAAACAGGCTTATTACCTTTCGAATTTGAAAACACAGTTCTTGGTTCAACGTGTATCAACCAGTCCCGTGACCAAGCAGGAGGGAACAGATCCTGTTGATATAAAAACACACACACCTACACACATGCACATGCTTACACAACAAACATGCCCTGCGTCTTAGTAATCCCTGCGTATCCTGGAGTTGACATGGAACGGCACCATCCATCTATATTTTTTGTTGTTGATGTTTTTTTATCCCGTCCTCTTTGAAACCCAGTCCTGGACTTAGAGGGTCTGGAGTTGCATCACTCCTTCCACTCCGTCCACCACGTTTCCCTTTTGCAGCATGTGGACGGCTATGCTGCTCCTTCATGTTTCAGTGCAGCGTAAATCTGGGACAGAAATAGGAATAGGAGGCACTCAGTGCTAATGATATGCACCCATGCAAGCTGTGGTCATAATTATCTTTGGAGGAAGCCTGGCCTGTGTGTGTGTGTGTGTGTGTGTGTGGAGATGCTCACAGGGACAGGCTCAGCACTGAGAGCCAAGGCTAAGAAAGCAAACCTGCCTTGACATTGTTCAGATAGCATGGCTGCTACCCCGGATTAGCACCTTTGGGTGGTCCCACGATAGCGGTAACATGATGTAAGACATAATAGTCCTCCGGAACTTAGCTTTCAACTTGGGTTTACCCGAGACTGGTTGACTTGGAGGTCAGCAAGTGGTAGTAGTAGTTTATTTTCAACATGTAAAAAATAAACAGTATACATTCACGCATATGTGTACAGTACATAATTAAAATGACAGATAAATAAGGTCATGTACTGTACTTCTCAGCACTTCTCTTCTAAAATTATTGATTCAAAAACAAAAAGAAGTAGGAAGAAGTTCATAAACAACTCATCTAGTCCGACCCCCCCCCTCTCTACTTTCATCCTTTAGTAAATACAAAATCTTATGCTTCACTTATTACACATCATACACACATGTGCATGCATACATACCTACACACACGTTACTGTGTAACTGGTTGTTTGCATGTATAGAAGCCCAATTGTGCCAGGTTGGAAAGTATGCTAAATACTCATGGTAAGACAACATCTCCACATACCACATACTAGTAAGTACTAGTCAAAAGTAGGAGGTCATAAATGAAAATCATGACGTAATAATTCCAAAATATTCACTTTGTAATCCAAAATTCACAATTCTGTCTTAGTAAGTCAACCATGCGTGAGCAGTTTAATTTTTAATCATGACTGATTAAAGAATAAGTGCAACGATTGACTCTGTTATTAACTTGAGTAATTTTTTACCATTATTTTTGGTGAAAGGGGGACTTCCGTAGTCAAGAGACCTGCAGAAACACTGATTTTGCTCAACATACTCTTCACCTGGACTCATTAGACCCCTATCACACACTCAAGGATGTGTTTTCCACTCTATTTACCCCGGAGGATGCCTTTGTTCTTAATGAGTTCAAATGAGATCCTCTATCTTCACAGACAAACCATCCAGCCCGACGTGTTTTTGTGTCTTTAACGTGTTCCACCTGTCCCCGGAGCTGCTAGGCAAATGGCAGGGTGGCTGCAAAAAAACAGGCTTTGGCGTGCATCCAGCAGAGCCGTGCATGTACACGTCCTTTGTCCTTGATGTCTCCGAGTCATTTGTCCCTCCTGTCATCTCTATTGATACCCTAAATTTGCTGAATAGGCTGATTAAAATTGGTTCGTTTTATTGATCCAAGTTAATCGTTTGGGGTTCGATCTATTCAGACTCTCATTTGCATCCAGTAGCGTCCAGCCTCCACCTCTTAATCTTTGCCTTTACAATGCAATTGGGATAATAAACACTTTAGATATGGCTAATTTTCCTCCTTTAATTGAAATCTTTTAGCTTGAAGATGAAAAAAGTATAGAAACGTGAGCTGTAAAATGAGTGCTGGCCATCAATGTGATTTCAATTCTGATTAATGACATTGCAACATGAAGATGTTCCTTAGCTATAACCACATTATGCAATTTTAAAAATGTCTCTCCTCCTATGGTTGCCAAATATGCAGTGTTTCCCAAACGTTCCACCACGCATTTCTAGGAAGAGTCTATTACATTTTTGTCAAGGACCCGGGTGCGGCTCCGCTTGACGATTCCCATGACAGCTTGTAGGTCACGCTGACCTGGCTAATCACAGTCTGGGCCCCGACAGGAAGCAGCCTTCACTTATGATGGACTTTAAACCTTTAAACAGTGTGCTTGTGTTTCACATTTCTTTCCCTGCCCATGCAGCCACACACGGATTTCCCTCAAATATTAACACAAGAGGACGGATTGAGTAAACATTAGTAGTTCTTTGTCAAGGCCGTCTTTAGTTCAGGTTTCTCCAGTTTGTGGTGGGGCCGTGGCTGCGAGCCTGCACGAGTTCTGCTCTGAATCGTCCAGGATGTGGCTGTGGTTCTGCCCGGCAGTCAGAAGCAGGCCCCAGGCCTCCCCGAGCAGCTGTCAGCACGCTCCAGAGAGGGAAAGAAAGAGAGTCGCCCTGCCCCCAACTTTAGAAGCCTGCCTGCTCTCACCGCAGGGACTAAAGGGGGATGGTCACTCGTACACAGGCACATAACATGGAGAAATCTGATGCAATTCCTCCGCATCTCTTCATGAAATGAGTTGTAAAGATGTGGACTTGGTGAATCGTGAGTCCTCATGTAGATCTATTTTCTTTTTTCCCAAATGGTTTCCAAAGTAGCGGGTCTATTAAAGCCTTTAGTCCTGTGTTCCCGTGTGTCTTCCCATCTGGCCTTCTTTTTCTCAACCCCCTGTTTACCACCTCGTCCATTGTCTGCGGGCTGTCCTCTACCAAAGACACAGCCAGGTGAAACATCCTCAAGGGTTTTAAACCACCAGTGTGCCAGTGTCTCCCTCAGGAAGTAAAAACTAAATGACAGGATAATGAAGACATAGGCTGACTTATGATTGCATAACAGACCATTGTGGATGCTGCAGCTGCACCAAAGAAGCGTATGTACTTTGTGGAGGAAATGCAGCATGACAAAGTAGAGAGAAAAGGTCGCGCTGTATCTGAAATGTAAAACGCTAGAGGATCGAGCGTGAGTGATGTCTGAGCTTAAGTAAGGACATTCAGCAATAAGAAAGCACTGTAAATAACCTTCGAAGCTTTCATTAAATTGTTATTGCGTCTTTGGGGAATCTGTCTGTGTGGGATTTGTTTCTTTAAGGGTACTTTACATAACGTCTCGTTTGTCAGATAGACGCCAATGTGACTGCAGACTGAAAAAGGTTGAACAAGAGTGATATTTGAAGGCCAAACACAGTATTTATTTAGTGTACATGTGTACATTTGTATTGGACACCGGGACAAATACTGTATATGATTACAAGGAAAGAAGACAAGAGGGTTGCAAATAAGGAGGTATCTTAAATAGATGACCCTGTCATTGTGTATTATTTAAATGACTGAGTACCTGAATATTTACAGGGGTACAGTTATAATGATACCTTAAGTAGGACTGGATTAAGTGTTAAAATAGGGTAATAATGACAACATTTTAACTTTTTGGGGGGAAATTGCATTGTGAAAGCGAATTCTGACTGCTTATAATAGCTAATATTATGTGTATTATTGTTTTTTTGTTCACTGGTTTGAAGAAAATAAATGAAGTTGATTTTTTAAATGATGATCAAATCAAAAGGGTGCATTCATGAAATTGTGTGGTCCAGTGTTAGGATCTACCTTACGATCAAAAATGATGTTAGAGTCCAAATCTCGGAATTATTCAAAAATAAAAAATAAACATTTTAAACATAATTAGGAGAGAAAAAGGAACTCCACACATCTTAGAGAGAAGCTGGAACCATACAATGATTGGCATTGTTACATATTTACATGAAAAATTACTTAAAGGTCCCATAAGTCTCTTTTATATAGACCTTAGTGGTCCCCTAATACTGTATCTGAAGTCTCTTTTATATAGACCTTAGTGGTCCCCTAATACTGTATCTGAAGTCTCTTTTATATAGACCTTAGTGGTCCCCTAATACTGTATCTGAACCATCATATTAATGTTAAAAAACCTCATAAAGTGACATTTCTATGTCATGGGACATTTAAACAGTTATTAAAATGTGTTGCAAACAGTAATCTAGCACCAAAGCATCATCATTTATAATTTCCTCGTATGTTTTGCATGCAAAATCTTAATTTGTTAAGCAACTAGTAACCAAAGATGCCAAATAATTAAAGTGTGAATCAAAATACTCAAGTAGAGTACCTCAAATTTGTATTTTAAATGTATTCCTTTTCATTGCACTGCTAATGCAAAAGAACACCCCAAGCTCTATTCTATCTGTACCCTGTAAATATTGAATATGTACAGAGTAGTTAAAAAATACTCTTTTGTTGTACTTTTTACACTATAAAAAATTGCAGGCGGCAATCTAAAGCTGTACCAAAGATACTGCAAACACATACAATACAGAGTCCTGTATTCCAGAGTCCTGTTGACTTGTGAAGTCGTCTTCACAAGTGTGGTTACGCCATCCTCTACACAACAACTCCCTCTTGAACGTAGCACTGGTGTGTTCTCAGAACCGGATATTTAAGGAGACGTAAATTACCACGCCTCTTACTCTTCTCCCTTGTCGCCAAGAGCGATAACAGTAACAGTCTTACACAGAGAGTTTCTAAAGAGAGACGTATCAACTTGTCTGGTTCAAGACCCTGATTTGAAGCTGGTTTTGCAGGCGGATCCTGGGGTGACTGATACATTTAATAAAACAAATCTGTTCTAAAAGACATTCTAAAAACATGTCCTGTCTGAATTGGCCTTTAGACTTCTTCTGTCATTGACGGTACTTTCCTATAAATGCTATTTAAGCTCTTCCATTTGTTTTTTTTTGTAATTTATCTAACCCTAACGCGCCCAATACAGGCAATACATTTTAAGGTCTCAGGTCTACATTTGATTATTGATTCCCAACTTAACAGAAGGACATTTAAAGTCCCCCCAAAACCTCCCCAGAAGTCTGCATACCAATAAGGTGACTCTCTATAGAGCTTCATATATTAGCATTATAACAGGTTGACACATATTAACCAGATATGCGTGGAAGGGTGTTGTTGTGTACACTGAGGGGGGGGGG
>NC_048423.1:23128736-23137207 GCF_013103735.1 Etheostoma cragini | reverse complement strand
CACACACACATGCTGTACATTCTTTACATGGGGAGGTACTAACTGCATTGTTATCTGCTGGTATCTCTTTTTGTTTGTCTTTTAAAGTCCAGTCCATGTGGTCCTTCTTTAGCTGCCTTATTATTTAAATGACACACACACACACACACACACACACACACGGTCATTGTGTTCTCCTCTATAAACCCTACACTCAGATTAGGGACTGGAATCTGGTACGCGGATCCGAAAATCGAAAATGTGTCTGTCTGCGATCGTGCAACGTGATAAAGTGGTACGTGACAATGGAGGTGAAGTCTGTAAAAAGTAGATTAGATCATTTGTGTGCGTGCGTGTTCAGCCTTGAGGCAGGAACATTTTGATCTGTGATCTTTTGAAGTGGAGTAAATGTGCAAAACGGCAACGGGTGCACGTACATCTTTATTCTTTTGTAGACTTTTTACTTACACATGGGACTCTCCTGTCCCTGGTGTGTGTGTGTGTGTGTGTGTGTGTGCAGCCCAGCCCGGCCCAGAAGCTATGCCGATCCCATCTGTGAACCCTGCCTCTTCGCAGCTTGATCCCACCGCCATCTCAATTGTCCCACTAATCCACGACTATTAACATTGCAGCACGACAACAGAAGCCCCGGATAGATCCCAAAACTCTCTCCTCGGAACAGACTGCGATCTAATTAACTCAGAAGAGGAGGGGGCGAGTAAGGGGGTCTAGTGTGTGTGTGTGTGTTGTTAATAGGATCCAGTGGATTAGCGCCTTTTGATAACGAGGTGAAGCTGGGTTGCTACAGGTGCCAAAATGAAAATGGCTTCAGCCAGGATCGCCACATTGGGTTCACACTCTAGACCAGGATGTCCATATTCTGGTTTTGTTCACATCATTGATTAAGAGTGAGGTCTTCCCAAAAGGATTTGCACTGAGATACATTTCAATCAGGAGAGACTAGTTGCAGATATGCGACAGTTACACACAGCATGATAAAATGTACATTTATTAGAATGACAGCTGAATTGATTTAGGAGAAAAGTTAGGTCTTCCGGAAAGAATTGACACCGAGCCACATTTCATGAGATCAGTCCCTGGTCCCAGGTGGCCAACTCTCTCCATTTACCCAAAGAACTTAGCTTCTAAACTCTTTGATTTATCAAGCCGGTTTTCAATCCACAACCATGAAAAAATGTCAATTATTACCACCTTTTTATAGTCTAGTTTATTTGCTCGAAACCAGTTGACGGAAACACTTCTAATTCGCATTTTACATGGACATTGATACACATACAATGATAGATATTAATATAATCCTCTGGGGACATTCTGCATAGAGATTATTGACTTTTCATGCTTTATTTCTGATAATACATCTGTCTTTTTATTTAAGTTGAACAGAGGGCTTTAAATCTTCACAATGTACATTTTATAGAGTTGCATTTTTACACTTTTGATTTATTTTTGGCATTCATAAAGATATGAATACTTCTTCCAACACTGTCCAAAGACCGGGCAAAGCTAGCATGATCAGATCAGTGAAACAGAGATACAAAAAGAGAGAATTGTACACAAATTTTTGTCTATACACTTAATTTGAGTTGGATTTCTTCATGTCCAGTGTGGACGGAAACAATTATTACAGCAGGCGAATGTCTCAATGTCCATGGGCACGTGAGTGTTGAGATAAATGGACTTATTTAATTCAAGGGAACATTAGATAGACCACTGCTTTCTCACAGTTAACACAAAACATGACGCATCAATTTATGGAGCAGTTAGACTTCAACGGAGCAGGGTCATCTATAAATGGACTGTGTGTGACACTGCTAATAGGATCCTTCATTTTTGACTGATAAAGTCACACGTTATCCCATAAGGTCACTGCTTTTTTAAGCTTTTTTTTTTTTCAAATTTGACATTAACTGATTTACATGTTACTGTTACCAATACCATATTCTCCAATCCCTGTTTTCCCAAGCATCTGTCTGTTTTTAATGGTATTAATATATGAACAGCTTTCCCTAAAGGACTGGAGGGACTGCAGCCGTTGGTGCAAACACAAATAGTTCATGTAGATAAAAATCACATCGTAAGACATTATACAAGCACAAAAGCATTTGTCTCCAGTGCTCGGGGGTCTGTGTAAACGGTCTTAGCTCAGCTCTGCGGGGGAAACGAAAACAGATCTGTACTCAGGTTGTGGTTAAGCCGAGGAGCTTACTTGCTTACTGTAAATCAGAGCAGCTGAGTTTGCATGGCTTCCACCTCTGAGGCCTGGGAACTGTTGATTCTTCAATATTTCTGTGTGCGTGTTCACCTCCATGCAAGCTCGCAATTGTACATGTGAAGTAAAATGTGCGCGTCCTGGGATGTGAAAGCAAGTCAGCTTGCTTCATACACTCCCTGCCCTCCCTCATATTTGACATTCTTCGGCCTTGTATGGCAGATCTGCATCAGCTGGTGCTCCGGAGGAGAATAATAATCTCAGCTTGCTTAGTCTTCATGCACGCCACAGCCCTTTTCGCTGGTGGGTAAAAGAAAAGCTGATCATGTTACTCTTACTTCATATTCAGCGCCACAGCTGGAAAAACATGCTGACAACTGCACCAGTTAAATCTTTTTAAATTGTCCCACACACTCATTGACACTGAATAAATGATAAATATGCAGAACAAATGACAAGTTCTGGCTCTCTGTGTCTCTCCTTACAGTATTTGTCTTGATGAGTCAGTGTTTCCGGCGAGGATTTGTGGCTGTGTTTCCGGATGGAGGAAATGCCAATGTGTGCGTTCATACCCATAGCTGCACAGTCATTATCTCTGCCTCTCCATGTGAAACACCGGCGTTTTAGAGAGGGCTCAGTATCACTGCCTCATCAAGGACTATCTCCCTTGTGTGAAACATCAACATGATTTCAGGCAAAGGAAAGGCGAGGTGTACTTTTTGCGATAACAAGCGTAATTTGTCTGTAATTGCAGCTTTGTGCTCCACGGCGTGTTATCATGTTTATTTTTTTTGTCTCTGGTGGATGAAGGTCAGATATGATATTACCACGGTGAAAAAATATGGGAAGGGATTTTGCAATGTAAAATCCAATGGTGAAAAGTGCGTTTGAGCATTAAATCAATGTTACATTTTTATCATTCTTGAAAGTCTTTTGCATCCATTGGTATATATATATATATATATATATATATATATTGTTATATGTTGTTATCATAGTTGGTTGATATCCAGTATAGAAGCAGATGCATATTTAAGTTGGAATATGGGCATAAATAAGCCACAATTGTGTTTCTGCTTCTCAGAAATAAAAGAATTAAAAACTCGATGGTTAAAAATGAACGGAGATAAATGGAATTAGTGGCACATAAACAGGTCCTTTGAAACCCACCAGAGAGGCAACACATTTCCCACCCACAATTCCCCAGGGCTGTACTGCCACGTCACTCTCTGACAGGTTTTCCACTCATCTCATCGACAGCTCCCAGCACAGACACACACACACACACAAACACTGCGCGCCACACACTCCTTATCAGCAGAGAAGAAGTCAACGGCTCGACGCCATCCAGCAAGACCTTTCAACTGTTATGCAATATGCTTCATGAGTTGAAATGAATCCGCCAGAATGAATGTAGCTGGGAGTCATCCTTAATCACAGCAGCAATTAATTACCCCCCCAATTAAATCCGCCACAATAGGTTGCTCATGTGATATCAGATCTAAAAAAATAATAATTATCTACCATGTTTTCCCATTAGGGATGAGGTGAAATAGAATATCTTCATGTGATGCCCCCTGGTGCTCTCACAACACACAAAGAATGCTTAACACATTTAATCACACACAAACACACATCATGTGCATTAGAGATTACGAGCCTGGTTCAGGGTCTGAATCACAATGGTGTAACCTTTTGGAGAGGCAGACTACCTTGATGCCAGCTCGGTGACTCATGCAGAGAGCAGTTATATTGGACAAAGGCGTGGTCAACTAAGGGGGGGGGGGGGGGGGGGGGGGGATAAGAGAGAAACTACAGCCGGTGGACCCAGGAACTAACTCAAACTTCAACTGCATCACCCCTGGCTGTACTGCCTTTTAACCTTCAGTCTGCTACTGATGCTATGTTCACTGGGGTGGATCTAGTTTTTAATTAACCCATTCACACACACAGTCTGAGTGTGTGTGTTCTGGTTTAGTCTTAAGGCGATGTTCCTTACAAGTGTAAAAAATGGAGAAAAGTACTCTACAGTGTCCTTTTGTTGACTAATAAGCTAAGAATTAGCTTACTGGTGAGGGTTAAAGGCAAACAAATATGCCTTGGGGTGAGTTTTACTTTGTTAGGTGGAAATAAAATGATTGTAGAGCGGACATATCAACTTCTTCAATAATAAAAGTCTGTGTTGTCCTAAGGACAAAGGCTATGGAGCTACATTTTTGGAGCTATGGTAATGTGTGACTCAATCAATGTGTGTGTGTGTGTGTGTGTGTGTGATAAGGTGACAGTGCCAGGGGCTTTGGGGAAAGCAGGCCATGAATCAACAGGACGGTGGTACATACAGGAAGGACTGTGTCATTACCATCGTTGGATTAACCTCGTCCCAGAATTAGCAACTCGGCCTGTGACTCATCCGACAGACAGGCCGGATCCTTCTGTACTAGTCCGGATCGTATTCATCAGCTACTTCTAAAATCTTTAAAGACTCCTTAGGAAGATCAATGATGAACCTGCTCGGGGTGTGAGGAAATAGAGAGTTCATAGTGGAGATTTGCTTTCTCTTTCCTAAGAAATAAATGTTCTCATATGACACGTGTAGCTGAACTTAGAGTTGAAAGACATGAGTTTGGTTGGAGTTATTGGAAAAGAGGCCCACTATTTTGCAAACCTAATGTCTGATTGTGACTTTTTAGGCTGTGCTGAATCAGGAACCTATGTTGCGATTCTGTACTAGATTCATTTGTTCTTCAGAAGAAGGGAGTGGTGGTGGAGCACAGCACAGTCTGTTCTGGCAATCAGAAAGTAAATGTCCATCTGAGTCCCACACAGCATTTACAACTTTGGGTGGTGACGTCTAGTCTCTCATAAAACCGTCTCACTGTTTACTTCTTTAATATGAAAGATTAAACCATTTTCACAACATTGACGTAGGTTATAGAAAGCCAACAACAGTTATTGTACTTCTAGGGTGAAGCTACTAAAACAAGCTCCTTTTTAATATGTTTGCGCTCTCTTTCAATGTCACAAAATCCAGCCGTGTCATAGTCATCACATTGGGGATGCATGACAATAAACAACGATATTCTGTTTGTCATTGAAGCCAAGGCCAATATTGCCCAACCCTGAATGGTTATGTTATGAAATATAGCCAGGCTATATGTTTGCAGAAGAACTGACGCATCTAGGGGCTTATTCATGACTCCTGGAATAAAAAGCTACATCTGTTTTCTATAAAATTGCCAGCTCAGAACTTCCTTAGCACCACCTCAGTGATCTTTTGCTCTGCAGATTGATATAATGCGGATGAATTTATACTATAAATAAAATTGAATTGAATTGAATTGTACAGCTGTCTAAAGTAGACGTGACAAAAGAACTACAACCTACCACAGTGGTTTCTAACTCTTGTGACCCCTTAAAATGAACCACAGAGTAACGCCTAACAGTAGAGCCAGAGAAAAACCAGAACATATATACATATAATTTTGTGTAACATGAGTATTTTTCTTTCTTATCTATTAGCCATGCTAGTTGCTCTAGGGCTCTAGGCAAGGACTAGGGCTCTAAAACACCATTGGATGGATTGTCATGACATTTGTTAGACATATTCATGAGTTCTCCTCTTCATAGTTCTTTTTATTGACTTTACCAAAATACATGGACTCAGCATTCCCACCCCTCCCCCCTGCTGTCACTCAAGAATGAGACTGGTTTTAATGAAGGAATGTGCAACATAGTATGCAAACACATAACAGTGTAGACAATGCAAATCGGGAATGCAAGCCCCTCAGTATTGCACAGTGAAGTTGAAATATGAAAAGTGATTAAGGGCCAATAAGCAGTGATGCAGCACAGGAACAGAGGATGATTCCTTATGATAATGATGATCCCTGGACTTTCCATGTAGAAAAACCAGCAG
Organism: Etheostoma cragini; assembly: GCF_013103735.1. NCBI lineage: Eukaryota > Metazoa > Chordata > Actinopteri > Perciformes > Percidae > Etheostoma > Etheostoma cragini. The sequence goes on along the minus strand of NC_048423.1, from coordinate 23,131,082 downwards.
CAACATTATGCCTGCTAAACATATTCTAGCTTGCTAAAGTTAGCATTTAGCTCAAAGCACCACTGTGTTAATCATGGTGATCCTTCTGGATCCCTCAGTCTTACACTTAGTTACTCTGCATGAAATCTTTGGACCAATCAGCCAAAGGCGTCTCTTTTTTAGCCTTCATCAAATGTGGATTTTTGTGTCATTTTTCAAATGAAGAATGTCAGCTTTTTAGATTTGCTGCACACGTCCATGTATTTTTTGTTCTTGTCATATTTGCTGCAAAGTGCTCATTGCTGAGGTCTTTTAGCACTCCACTCCCCAATCCGTCAATCAAACTTAAGTGTGTGCAGAGTCACATTTTGTATCTTTGGATTTTCTGTTGAAAAGCTTTTAACTTCACTTGCTTTTTCCATTGGTCGCCCACTTTGGTTAATGCTCACTCCTTTTTTGTTCATCCCAAACGATTTAAAGACTTCCATTTATCGCCCAGACACAATAAATGGACCGACTCTTATCACTGTGCCAAATTCCTTCTCCACATGCAGATATTTCCCCTTGTTATTGACACGTTTGAAGGGACAGCAGGTTATGGCGAGAGCTAATGATGTGGAAAGCTGTGCTGGAGGAAGGAGCGAGGGCGAGAGAGGGGGCCGTGACAGCTGTCACACAGCAGCAAACCCCTCCCTCTGTGAACGGACACTCAGAGATGAGGGGTGGAGGGTGGTGGTGGGAGTGGTGGGGGTTGGGGGGCTCCCTCAACACACAGCTGCTACAAACCTGTCACTCAGGATGTTATCGTGCCCCCTCATCTGGACTGGGTAATGGGCTTCTGGTGGTAGTGGGCATTGGCCAGATATCCACTGTGACTCCTGGACACCACCCACAACTCTGAAGGAACGAGCTTCTAAAGCTGTTTAATTCAGATTGAACCAAAATGCATTAAGGCATCAGGAATAATTTGTCTTTAATTATGATTTCAATACTCATGGTGGTGCGCCTGTCCTCCTGACTGTAGGATCACATGGTCGGATAAAGGTAACCCGGCTGAATTATCCAAACAACACAAACTGGGACAGCTGCATTCAACTAAATTACATTGTAGCAATGTAATGTGTCTTTGCATTACAAACAGAAAATCCTTTATTTTCCAATGAACAGAGTCAAATTAAGTCCTACACTGCCTCCAAGTGGTACTTCAGAGGTAGTTGGCCGTGAATTCATGACATCAGGGTGATCGGCCAACAAGTGCAAAGGTAATCAAACTATTGGTTCAATTCAATTCAATTTTATTTACAGTATCAATTCATAACAAGAGTTATCTCAAGACACTATACAGATAGACCACACTCCAGATTGGTTGAGGGTGTTACTGTGAACAAGACTGAAAACAATTTTCAATTACTGGCTGAATAAAGTGGCTTGATTGGCCTTTATATATGCACCAATAAATCCTGATAGCTGACATATCTTTTATAATAAGCAATGATCTTTGTCCATTTGAAATGAACCATTGAAATTAAGAGAAAAATATGGTAATTGTGGTTGGATGGGAAAGGTCAGTGATTTGTATAGAGAAACCATTTTAAAGCTTAAAGACAATTTCACACAACAGACTTATGCAACACAATCTATACAGACAAACTTATAGAAGGGAAAATCTGAATTTGCCTTGGAGATCACACCCATCGTCAGTATTTTATAAACTTATGACAAATAGTCTGCGTGGCAATTAAGACCTGAAAAATTCTCCAATGTCTGATGATGATATATGGATGAAGATATAAGAGGCAAATGCCACGTGGTTTGTCAAAAATGCAGCGAGCACATTAACAAAATTACACACAGATGTTATTATACACCATGAAAAAATTAGTATCATGGATGATAATTACTGTTAAAAGTGTAGAGATGTATTGGACTATCGAGAGGTTGCAGAAACCACTGCCAGAATTTATTTAGCTGTATCTTCACAGGTCTCTCTTACCTCCAGATAGATACAGTACACAGGGATTAGCGCTTGCAGTGGCATGCTCTTTTGGATTATTCGACCATTGGACGAGTCAGACAAATGCAGATTTTGGTAAATGGTTTCAACCCTTATGTTGTCATCGAGGCCATATTGACCCGTTTTCCTATATCAGTGTTCTTATTCACTACCCAAAATAACATGATTGATTCCTCACAATACTCTTTGGCAAGTACAAATCTCTACTTTCATTAATTTTGGGGCGTCTTAGTCAATTTTATAGCATTTGAGAAAAACATTGAAGTGCTTTTGAAATAGTATTGAGTAAAAGTTGACATATTCCAGTCTGTTATTATCCATCAACATCCATTCATTTAATTTTAGTCTAAATA
>NC_048423.1:23109106-23128636 GCF_013103735.1 Etheostoma cragini | reverse complement strand
ATTAAAAATGAAATGGTCCATAAATAAGTCGTCTTATCAAGATATAGGTGCCCATGTTGAAAACCTTCTCAAATAGCAAACTACACCATTACACCGTAGCATGTTAATCCACAAAAGAACAGGCAGACAAAACAAAGCTTGCATAAGGCCATCTGTAAATATAACTATAATATAGTGTAGGCAAACATCCTGTAGCCTACAACAGGATGCGAAGTGTCCTTACAAGTATCATATTCCTCTCTTACAGGTATCACCACAACACAGACATGTCACGTGACTGGAAGTCTTTTATTTTCCCACGTCCTCTTACATCATGCAAGATGAAGCTCTTTGAAAAATGCAACAATTTAACAGCATTCATCTCTGCTGCCATCTCCTGGATTAAACAAGGATTCACATGTCACATGTTCTGTTCATTAATTGATGCTATTTATTGATCCACAGTGGGGAAATTACAATTTACACTCTGTGTGCACTTTGTTAGTTATCACTACACACAGGCCTGAAATACACACACATGCCCAGGACCTGTTAATGCAAAAATGGAGAGATGCTGGACGAGCACCCTTAGCGGTTGGGGGGGGGGGGGGGGGGGGGGGGGGGGGGGGGGGGGGGGGGGGGGGGGGGGGGTACGGTGCCTTGCTCAAGAGCACCTGGCAGTGCCCAGGAGGTAAAGTGGCATCTCTCCAGCTACCAATCCACACTCCGTACTTTGGTCCACATGGGGACCTGAACCCGCAACCCATCTCCCTATAGACTGAGCTACTGCTACCCTTCCTGCTACCCTTGGTTACAAGGTGGAACAATTTCATCATTTTCAGTCTGGTTGTGGCCAACCGTTGATGTCAATTAAGCCCTGCTCGGCCCAGGACATTTACATAAGGCTCTGGAGAGCACAGAGCGCGGTTTGTTTCCCATTTTGGCAGTGGCTGTTTCCTAGAAACACACAGGCCTGTTTTCAGCACCTTCAGGAGCTTTGTGTTTGACAAGCAGCACAAAGAAATTGGGCTAATCCCCCTCGGTTTATATTTAGTACAGTCCTCTCATTACAAGGAGTTGGATTCTCGGGGTCGTTGTCTTGACATATTGCCAGTTATGGTTTGAAAGAATGGAGGAATGAGTGGGAGAGGTGATCTTAGCACTGAGCGGGCAATCTCCTCTGTGTTTTAGATGGGCTGCTGTTGGCCCAGACTGGTTCAGACCTGTGACGCACAACTATTTCTGAGAAGACCCTGTTTACTGAAAACAAGCCTGCCTTTGATACAATGCTGCTTTGATTAAATAGATCCTCACTCATTAAGTTTTTAGTCAAAGTAAGACACGGGATGAAACTTTGTGGAAGCTTAAAGACTCTGACACAGCCAACCCGATGGCCGACCGTCTGCAGAAATGGCGAGTTGGACAGAAAAGAGTCTCAGAACACACCAAAGCAAGGTCAACTTCATCATACGTTCTGTACGTAATCTGTATTGTCGCCCAAGAAATGAAAACCAATGATGTATTGCTAATGATGCTGATTGGACGAACACGTCACATGTGTCTGGCTTCTCCGAAATTTCAAAACCACTCATTCCACTGACTCATATATATACTATATGTGTGTGTATATATATATAGTACAGGCCAAAAGTTTGGACACACTTTCTCATGCAATGTGTTTTCTTGATTTTCATGACTAAAAAATATATAATGTTTGGCTCCTCTCATGACTGGCTTTGGTAAGAGTTTGATAGACAGATGGTTTATTCAGTCACCTGCCAGGTATTTTGAAAGTGCTTGGTCTTTTCTAAACAGTTTGCAATGACGGCTTCTTAAATGAATGTGGAAATGTTGATGAGTGCAGCTTTAAAGATGCGGTAATGAAATAGCTCCTAATAGGGACTAGCTGGTGAACATTGAGGAGCAGCAAAAGATTCAGACTCTTCACTCCAGAGTTGGTGGAGACCAAAACAAAGAGAAAAGGGAGAGTGACTATTGGATTTACACTACCGATCAAAAGTTCGGGGTCACTTAGAAATTTCCATTGCACTCCATTATAGACAGAATACCAGCTGAGATCAATAGCATTGTTTTTTTGACCAGGTCAGCAGTTGGTTATCAGGTGAACAACAAATAAATTATAAATATAACTATAAAAATGAATTCTAATATTTCTCTGTGCGAGTAATCACGCCCCTAAGTAAAAAAAAACAACAACCTTTAACACAGGTAAAAGTTTTCATTATTTGTTTTAGTTTGAGCAGAGATGGAGAAAGTACTAAAATGTTGTACTCAAGTACAATACTGTGGTGAAATATTACTCAAGTACAAGTGAAATGACGTAATAAGTAGTTCATTTAAAATGTATTTTAAGTAAAAGTTACTTAGTTACCAAACATGTATAAAAGTACTAGAGACCCAGCCTTGAGTGCTCTATCAAAAAAGTGATCTGAGTCGAAGTTGAAGTGCTCTTTAAGCTGCACACTTAAGTGGAAGTACTAAAGTATTCAACATTTTTTTGTACTTAAGTATCGCAAGTAGTTTATTTTAAAATGAGACGGCATGTTGGAAGTTTGTGACCAATGCGGTATGGTGATGTAACCAAGTGGTGTCCCATTTCAAAGGGGTATGTTTTCACCCCTTACCCTTACCCATTGACACAAGGGCCAAGGGGTAAGGGTAAGGGCCAAGGGGGGTAGGGGTAAGATGGAGAAATGGGGTTCAGCCTTAGACTTTTCTTTATCAATTTAAATTTCTAGCATCCGTTTTTAGCAGGAAAAATATAGTATAGAGAGGAAGACAGCATAAAGATAACAGTAATAACGTAATTTAATAACAGTAATAATATTATTAATAATAAAAATGAATAAATAACCTTTGGCTATGAAAAAAGGCATTTACCATAAATTATCATAGAGTATCAGTGTCGAGTCGTGTGTTAAAGTGTCCAAGTATTCATGTGAGTCCAGGTGTGTATTGGTATGTACTGTCCTTTCTGCTCTATTTACTCCCCCCCCGAGTGAGGAGTGGTACAGTCTGACTGCATGAGGGACAAAAGGAGTCCTTGAGTCTGCTGGTCCAACACTTGGGAAGGAGCAACCTTTACCCCGGTGTAAAAGTATTAAACTCATCGGAAATATGTACTGAAGTAGGAGAAAACAAGAATACTCCAGTAGAGTACAGATACAGCTTAAGTACAACATACTTAAGTACAGTGGTGAAGTAGTTTTACTTCGTTACTTTACAACTGTTGTAAAAACAAAAAAAACTATAAAACAGGGCAGCCTAGCTGATGATTTGTATGGATAGGATTTGTAATGTAGTCAAATACAATACTTCACTCAAAGTACATTTTAACTTACAGATTTTTAAAACTACTTTCCCAGAATACAGGATGCACAACAAAACTACTCAATACAGCAACGTGACTAAATGTATTTAGTTACTTTTCCACTTTTGATTTTGACTATTACATCTCCATATACTTTTAAAGTTACATGATAAGAAATGTTCTGAAAATAGTAAAAGCAATGAGTTTTGCAAGTCAGTCCCCGTCGAACTAAACATTATTTAGGCCATGGGTAGCCTCTCTCAGAAAATAACTGACCTCTGTCCCAGTAGACTGATGTGCTCCAAATTAATTGGTAAGGGAGGATAAATTAGTACAGTGTGATATAATAAGGCACCCAGTGGGAGCTCCAAAATAGGCTTCCTCGCTGTGGGATCCGCTCTGGCCGACGGAGAGAGGTGGAGAAATATGCCAGAGATTTAAGGCTACAGTCCAGTCAGAAAAGGCCAAATTTGATAACTGACCCAATTGAAATACTACGTCAGGGTTCAACTGAAGCCCCCAGCTTACAATGGCCCTGCATGTCCTCTTCTCTGTGCTTGGGTCTCTGTGGGGTGCTGTGCGTTTTCCCTATGATTTGATGGAAGAGGTATTGAAATGTGGGAATTTCTTTCTTTTAAAACTGAACAGATTTCTTTTCTTTTTTTCTCCCATCTTTTATACAATAACTCTTGATACTCTATGATACATATTGTCAAGTGGGTAACCGAAGTCAGGTTGAACACAGTTAGAAACAAATGTACTGATTTCAACCCTAAACCTTTCTTCAAGCAACTAGCAATCATTCCTAAAAACAAAGAAGTCAGAAATGGATCATATTAAGTAAGTAAGATATTACTAAGAATGTGTAAAGGGAAATGGATTTTCACTTATAAATTATATAAAATTATAATTATTGGGAAATTGGGAGTTTGACTCATGCATCACAACTACTGTATTTACAGAAATGTAGATGGTAACAGCTTCACCTTGTACAAGCTAACAGCAGATAGGATGAACTGACAGGATTGACATTTAGAGCTTGTTCTGGCCTTTAATAATCATCATGTGATGAAAAGGATGGGAACCATCCATGTAGCTTCCAGGTCTGAAAAGGTTCAATCTAATCAGTAGGCTGATACACTCCGTTTTAGGCCTGATTTTCTTGCATTAAAATTAGCATGCCAACCCAGTTAGCATGGTGTATCTTGCTAACTAAGCTAGCATTAGCTCCACACTCTCGGCTAAATATGGTCACTTCTGGCTTCGAAAAAACAAGATGGCAACGGCCAAAATGCCAAGATTGAGGTGCAAGTCTTTTGAGGTTGAATGAACACACTTCTGCATGTAGCAGTAGGCTATGGCTTAGTTGATGTCATAAAAAAAAAAAAAAAAACATCCTCAGATAATACAAAATGTGGTACACTAAAGGAAACATGTAAAAGTTTTGTTCAAACAATGTGAAAGTACTGTAGGCTTATACAAATAATATGGAACTATACTCAGAGAGACATAAATGGTCTCTGGAATGACACACACACACACACACACACACACACACACACACACACACACACACACCTCTCTTCTACTGTTTTCTCATGCTAAATTCCCATGCTCACGAAGCTGGCTCTCTTGGGATACATACATCACATCTACATGAGGCTGCAGATAAAATTTCACGGCAAGGGAATCTTCTATCAATCTACATCATCTGAATCCTGATCCTTTGGAGACATGAGAAAGCATGATTATTTCCAGGTTTGCCTATTTTTAGATTTTAAGCAGTAGAGATTGGGGTCAAAGAGCACATACTTGAATGCAGTCTGGAATTCCATCCAACATCATTTTTTCCATTACCCAGAGTGCAGAAGGAGGGGCTTCTGGCCACTGCGTAGAACTTCTCTATCGGCAGGAGAAACTCATATACAAACACAGACACACACACACACACACACACAGCCAGACACACACACACACACACACACACACATTTCATTCCCCCCTCCTTAAATCCCCTCCTATGGGAAATCCTGCCCAGAACATTAGGTGTAGTATTTACTAACCCTCCTGGAACCCATTACCTGAGTCTTTATCTGGGAGCACATAGAGCTCCACACATATTAGTCCAGTTATTTTTAGGGCCATTTCCACTTGCTATCCCTTCAAGATGTTTGATTGAAAGGGAGAAAAGTGGCGGCACGCAAGCCTTAGCAATAGCTCACAGCTGGGATACAGTTGTCAGGAAATTCATGGTTAAGTTTTGAGGGAATGGCATGACGTTTTGGGAAATACATTGATTCACTTTCTTGCCGAAGGTTAAATGAGGGGCTCATGTCCGTGCAATAATAATAAATCTAGAGCCAGGAGAAGGTTTACACAAACAGAAATGTATAGCACTTAAAATATTTGACTAGGGTTACATTGTGAATATTCCTTGGCTGAGAAAAGGGACTTTCTTGGAGTAAGTTTCCACACAACCTGATCTACATGAATTGACCATCACCTCTTGACATCACATTACATGGTTGTGGCACGCAATGTGTTAAAATGACATACCGGCACCATGTAATCAATTTAGATTTGAGCAACTAAACTACTTAGTTAGGTTTAGGAAAAGATCATGGTTTGAGTTAAAATATGTAAAGTAACCTAAATTGGAACTGTCGCCAAAATGCAACCTAGGGTCTTTCTGTGAATGGAGCCGAGTCAAACTTCAGTTTAAAAGCATAATTAGGACGGAAGCAGCACTTTTAAGCTTTAACGTAGTCTTGTTTTCAGTCAAATTGCCTTTGGAATGGGAGTGCTAGGGGTGCTAAATATGATATTCAATTTGGAGATTGACTCTTTTTGACTGGCGAGATGGTAGCGCCCTAAACAACAATAGCTAAAGAGAGTTGTTAAAACCTCATTTTAGTAAACTCTGTGTACACAACATTTTTTTCTCAATGCTCAGTTCATGTGTAGAGCTCCTGGTGATACTTGGAGCAAAGTCTTATGTTGTGTTGAGCCTTCTTAGTGTGTTAAAAATGGTGATTTTGATGCTATCATAGTAGCGCCTCCCATTCAAAAGACCCTTTAACTGAAAATAAGAATACTGTAAATCTTAAAAGTGGCGTTTCCATCCTAATTATGCTTTGAAACAAAACTTTGACTCAGTTACATTCACAAAGAGATCCTAGGTTGCATTTTGGCGAGAGTTACGCTGTAACTGAAGTATGTAAAAAGTTTTTTTTTTTTACCCATCCCTCCCTATGCAGACTCTGACACGGGCTGTGTTGAACAAGGGAATTCCTGCGTCCACCACGACAAAGGATCCTAATGGACTTTCCACTGGCATTGTTTCTGTGGTGCCAGTGCATACACATCGCGGCCATTTTTATGTATTTCTGTGATATCAGACTTGAAAAACCATTTCATATCATTGTAGCATTTAGACTTTTGTGTGGATTAACCCTTGTGTTTTTGTCAAAATTGAAAATCAACACTTTTGTTGAAGCTTTTTAATTGACGTTTTTTACTTTTCTTAAGTTTTTGTCTTTTTTTTCAACACTTTTGTCACTTTTTTTTAACTTCACTTTAGTTTTACAGTTATTTTTGGAGTTCATGGTCAATAAACCTCATTTATAGGAAATTATACCTCATGTTTAAGTTAGAAAAGCAGAAATGAGGAATTATTTTGACTAAAATTAAAGGAATGGATGTTGATGATAATCACGGACTTGAATTCATCAACTTTTACTCAATACTATTTCAAAACCACTTCAATTTGTTTTCAATTGCTATAAAATTGAATAAGACGCCCCAAAATTAATGAAAGTAGAGGCGTGTACTTTCCAAAGAGCGTTGTGTGGAATCAATCATGTTATTATGGGTAGGTAAAAAGAACATTAGGAAATATTATAGGAAATATAGGAAAACGGGGCAATTAGACCCAAGAACAAATTAAGGGTTACACTAACAAGATCTCATGTTTCATTTGTAAAGGCAACTTTAGGAGTGCATATTTATCATATAGACATATAAATATTCTCATTTAAATTTCATCAAGAAAGCGAATAAGCATATTTCTCAATTTTTTCAAACTATTCCTTAAACATCCTCTTGAAACTTGAGAGTTGAGAGACAGGAGTCGATTGGTAGAAATATGGAGAGTTAGCAAGCAGTTAGCTAATTCAGCAATAAATTCTTTATTGAATGGAATGAAGTGCAATACTTAGAACAAGTATCTGGGGGTGGGGGGGTGCAGAGAGTCTCTACATGTAACAAGGCACCAACTTCATCCGCCTCCCCTCGCTCCTTTGTTTTCCTAATTCTCCGTCCCTCCTTTCCTTCCGTTTTCTTCTGCCTATTAAGGGCACCGCTAATGGTTTTTCTTTTTTAGCTTTGTCTTCTTTCGGCCTCCTCCTGAGCAAAACTATTAACTCTTAGTCCTCCAAAACCCAGCATGACTGTAACAAAATGTTAACACTATGATAAACATTAGTCAGTCACAACTAAGAGGTTTCCAGTACCTTCCACGCTGTTAACATCCAGTATATCTAATGGGTTTTCTGCAATAGTGGTGCTGAGAGTAACATTCTGCAATAGAGATCTTATCTAGCTTGGATTGTCTGCAAGGGCGGTCGGATCCTTTTTTAACGAAAGCACTGTAAGCACCAAAATAAATACACATTAGCACTGGCACGGATTTCCTCCCTATGGAAATGTTATCATTATCCTCTTCATGTAACTGAATGACTGAGCCGAGATATTCTGTAACATATCATATTCACGCATACGGAACATGGAAAACACCATGCAAATAAGCATCCACTCGTGCAAAGATAATCACATCACGGGAGACACAAAGACACACACACACACACACACACACACACACACACACACACACACACACACGCACTCTCTATCTCTCTCTCTCTCTCTTTCCTCATGCCAGACACAGCTGTGAGCACTCTTGTTTTGGGAATAATCTCTTAGCTTTGTGAGCGGGGCCCTCCTCCCAAAACACACACACACACACACACACACACACACACACACACACACACACACACACACACACACACACACACACACACACACTAGTCTGATGCTAATAACATAACAGCTACATTTGAGGATTGCCACCGATCCCTTGGATCCTACAGCTGGACGCTACCTGAATGAAGTACAATGCACACAAAATACAACATAGCGTGTATTTAACTTGCTCACTAAAGTGAGTTCTCACCATGATTCTGTCATCTGGCCACTTAGGAACAGGATCTCATTCCACTGGTCTCCAGCGTGTCATATGCCTGCCCTGCTCTGCTGACCTCGAACCACCTTTGACTGAAGTGGGCTATTTATGGTTCCGGGCTCCCTCGGAGCCATCAGGGGAGATTGCATCACGCTGCGTGAAACGCACGTCTGTAATTAATGCATGATGGCCTGTGAATGATGCAGAAGAGTCACACTGTGTTTCTGCCAGATGTTGGGTCTCAGAGGCAAAAAGGTGAGAGGAAGCAACAGCAGTGATTATTACCTTCCCACAATTCCACAACCGCCAGCTTTCTGCATTCAGACAGATGCACATAACCCTTTATTGTACAGATCTGCTAAATTAATTTCAACTCTGATTGGTGTGATCAGGGGTACTCCTCAGCCTAAACTAGTATTTAATAGTACATTTCTGCTTTATGTTACTCGTGTTTTCCCAGATCGGTCCCAAGCACTGTGTCAGTAAGCAGGTGAGCTAATGCTAGATGAGCAATGTCTTGTCAACAAAACCCGGAAAAGGCAGATGTAATCTACTCTAATTCACAATAATCCATTACGCATGAGGTTGGCTGTGTCTCTGAGCACCCTTGGCAAAATCCAGTCATGCACACTGATTTGGTTTACAGTTTTTCTGCAGACATTTTCCAAAAATCTTCCTGCCAGAAGCCTAATAGAAAATCTTTAGATCGAAGAGCACGTGCCGTGTTTTGGCAAAGGGTGTCTGTGCAGATATTACACACGCAATGGATAGGGCAATTATAGTCTAACTTCTGGAGCACAACATGTTAGGACATGTGTGTCAGGTCTGGACCATTTTAAAAGGTCTGCCAATGGCTGCTGATTGAGCCCAGTTACACAGCCACTGGAGATTCTTGTAAAGGCTAATCAGAGGTGTGATATGATAAGGACTTATCAATAGTTATAAAATTGTCTCGGGCAGTGCTAAGCTCTGGACGCAGCGGCGGTGGCTCTGTCTCGGGAAGGAACTGTTTTGGTGGAACATTTGCAGCCCACAAAAGAAAATGCCACATGCAACATGAAATGAAGTGAACACTATACAGTAACGTGAGCTATTTAAATGAGCTGGATACATGTTACATAAACATCATTTACTCTTACTAGTGTATCGCCATGTCTTCTTCAGGCCTGCCTTATTACATGATCCGCATTTTCTTCAAAACCTGCCATTTTCAGAGTGTAGACAGACAGACAGACAGATAGATAGATAGATAGATAGACAGATAAATAGATAGATACAGTAGGTATGTAGACAGACAGACAGACAGACAAACAGATAGATAGATAGATAGATAGATAGATAGATAGATAGATAGATAGATAGATAGGCAGACATACAGACAGGCAGATAGATAGATATAGATAGATATAGATAGATAGATAGATAGATACAGTAGGTATGTAGACAGACAGACAGACAGACAGACAGACAGACAGACAGACAGATAGATAGATAGATAGATAGATAGATAGATAGATAGATAGATAGATAGATAGATAGACAGACATATGGATAGATAGATAGATAGATAGATAGATAGATAGCTAGATAGATAGATAGATAGACAGATAGATAGATAGACAGACAGATAGATAGATAGAATGACAGACACAGATAGATAGATAGATAGATAGATAGACTGACAGACACAGATAGATAGATAGATAGATAGATAGATGGATAGATAGAAAGATTGATGTGCTATATTAATCCTACTATGTATTACATACCTATGTGTTACAGCTGCATGTTACAAGGGCACACAAATAGAAAAAAATGCACTAGAAATAATAAACAAGATAAAAATAACAGAACACCTCCAAAAAAAGTCAGCTCGAAGGTTGTTGGTGTTTTCCGAAGCAAAGGGATTCTGCGAATGCAACACAGAGCGGAAGGTGAGGGACGTGTCAGCCAATTACCCTGGGAAATGTAGGCTAGTCCCGTCAATCCACACTAAGACCACATTAACATCTATTAAAATCGTTCTCTCCAGTGGACTACTGCTTTTGTTTTAGCTGTTTCAAAACTCAGCCGTTTGGCATGCGTATCCTTAGGGTACATACTGGATGTCTAAGGCACAAATTAAAGATGCATTACACTGCATTATTCTATAATTGGAATGAATTGCATACTCTGTTGTTATTATATATTTTCTAGATTTTCTAGTACGGCTGAGCACAACACTTCAGGCTAGTGTTTATTTAAAGTACAAGCTCAATTACATTACATAACCTGCCTAGTCTGAGATGGCTGATGAAGAATGTGTAATTAAATTTAATGACAAACCTTTATTTAAGCTAAAGGAGCCACAGTGCTAACATGCTAGAGACCATTTGATGAGACACTGCAAAGACATGTTCACATATCTCTGTTTTTGCTGAATGTGTAAGTAATAAATAGTTTGTTTTGGAGTCTTTCTACCCCCCAGTGGTCAGAAATCACATCTTTAAAGTGTAATTTTCTGTGGATTGTCATCCACCAAATGGCATTAAGTATTTCCAATGTTGTTTGTGGTGCCTGGGTAGCTCACGTGGTAGAACGTGCGCCCCAGGTACAGAGGCTAAGTCCTTAACCAAGCAGCCCAGGTTCAATTGTGATTCAACTCCCCTTTCATGTGTAAGCTGTCCTATCAAATAAAGGCTTAAAATGCGACAAAAACAAATCTTAGAATGTGCTAGATGGTGAAGTTGTGGGTGTTTTTTTCCCGAAGGTTTGCTGTTTATTTGTCATCCGCCTTCCTGAAGCGTAATACTTCTGAGCTTATTGACCCATTTTACAGGAGATTTGGATGGTAGGAAACCACAGGTGTTATGAATAGCATTATTGATTGTTCCCGTTCTATTTAAGCCCTGACAGTGTGACAGTGAGCCAGCATGCACGATACAAAGACCCTGAAACTGAAGCAGTTGAAAGGAATTCAGTCATCATTATTGCTATTAATTACACCTGGGCTTTTTCTACTGTGTCAAGTCAAATGTAATATTTCTTAAAAGAAAAAAAGAAAAAATCGTTCAACGCTATGTTACAGCTGATTTGAATGGACTTTATTGCCAAGGTTAACCTAGACATGTGCAACTTGACAAGTCGGTCTCAGCAGCATGAATAGGGTATGGAATATGTTTCTAAAATAAATGTACCATATTTTTAATGATGCTCCATGTCACAGATGAAAAATAAATCATTACAACATTGTACTTTATCTAGTAAAGATGGGATAATGCGAAACATAATAATCCTGAACAGTACATGCAAGCAAATCAGACTTGCCTGTAAACTTCTCCCGCACCCTAGTTTCACCTGGTTCATGGTTTGGGACTAGATTTATATGCCTGACATCATGGAAATGTGTAGTGGTAGAAGAAATTACACCCCTGCCCCCTCTAAAGTACATTGTGCATCACCACAAGCCCAAACATGGAGGCTTCAATGCAGAGAAGGGAGAGCTTTACAACCTATGTTATGCAGTCTATGTTGAAAACTCACAGTAGAAAGGAGTAGCGTTTGTGATGCAGTCGGCTCGTAAAATTAAGATTTTACAATGATTAATTGTGCAGGCCTACACTAAAGTTGAAAGGCATCAATGAGGGACAGCTTCAGGGGACCTGTTGTGACCCACCTAGCCAGTGATGCAGAACAAGCATGCAATCATGCAAAACCTCATTCTTAATTTGTCACTTACAATGACGATTTAGTGAAATTCAATCACTAAATTTAATCCATCGTAAGTACTAGGAGTACTTTTTTAATTTTTTGGGCAAAATGGCGCTGTGTCGTGCGGCATCCTCTTGCAGCAGCTCCTGATTGTGTGTGTAATTTGTGTGTTTTTAGTCACTTTATTTTTATTTATTTTTAGTCTTTAAGTTCATGTACATTGTATGTATGTATATTGTATCCTAGTCTATAATTTATATTTATATTCCGTGCTGTGCGACTGATATATGTTTGCTGCTGTAACAGTAAATTTCCATCTATCTATCTATCTATCTATCTATCTATCTATCTATCTATCTATCTATCTATCTATCTTTCTATCTATCTATCTATCTATCTACATGTGGCATCATAAACATTTTTTTCAGTATGGAAACTGCATTGCAAAGATTCAACCTTGCAATTTTTTCATGCAAATCCCTCACCAATTCATGCCATAGACATAACTGTAATACATGTAATGGCATAAAGTGTGGACATTGTTTACATAAACAAAATAAAGTTGCTGTTATTATATTTAAGATCATCCCTTGTGCTGTCTTCTCGTCAAAATTGAAAATCCACAATATTATTGACATTTTGTAATAAATGTTTTTAACTTTTTCTTACATTTTTGTCCCTTTTTCAATGTTTGTTCCTTTTTAACGTTTTCAACACTACGTGACACTAACTTATTAATTTTATTTCACAGTTATTTTGGGAATTTATGGTCAATAAACCTCATTTATAGGAACTTATACCTAATGTTTGATGGAGAAAAGCAGAAATTAGGAATTATTTAGACTAAAATTAAAGGAATGTATGTATGTTGATGGATAATCACAGACTGGAATATGCCAACTTTTAATCAACACTATTTCGAAAAACCTTTTTTCAAATGCTATAAATATCGAACAAGACTTGTAGAGATTTGTACTTGCCAAAGAGCGTTTTGTGGAATCAATCATGTTATTTTGGGTAGTTACAAAGAACACTGATATAGGAAAACGGGTCAATTTGACCCGAGGACAACATGAGGGTTAAGAGAATAAAGACAAACGGTTATCATGGGACAGCCCCATACTTCCCCGGTTGTGTCCGATAATGGACGCTGGGTCGTTAAGGCCAGTGTTGTGTTGACGGTGCACTGGCCCTTTAAGACAGCGCGTGTTTCCATTGGCACGGTGACGTCAGAGCACGAAGGACTCCAGCCTATCCTCTCTAAACAGTGAAGGCAATGGTCCTGGCAGAGAGTCCTGCTTTCGGAGGGAGACTTTTCCACTGCACTAAAGCTAGGAAAACACTATTCGCTGAAATGAACTAGAGCCCTCGGGCACTCGCCGTGGATTAAACGGGAACTTTTACGATGGCTGTGAACGTGAAAAAGTAGCACGAGACAGAGCACGCTAGCCGCCGCCGCCGCCAACGGACCTTCTACTGCAACTCCTAGTAGATGCACGGCCACTGCTGAAAAATATGCTCCAGCCGAGCCGCCTCAACCCCGGCTTCAGTGGCAAATTACCAGTGTTATAACCAGTTTCGTGAGACATTCGCCGGCGTCTATTTGTCCCCCCCCCCCCCCCCGCTTCTTACCTACAAAGTCCGCAGTACAAGTCCCCGACCCACCTGCGAAGGTGAATTATGGCAGGGAAGCTGACAGCAACGCAAGGCACAGGAATACTGCTGGTGACAGCCAACGTTGGATCTCTGTTCGAGGATGTGAGTTTCCCCGTCGATACACGTTGTCTGTCAGTGATGTTTTTACTCGCCGCTGCTGTGTCCGTACTTCTTTTTCCACACTGCCAACTCCATCTTCATGTTATGCTAAATAACGTCTCAGCTCGTCACGACTCGTGTTCGTCAAGGCGCGTGCGGTTATACTATGATAAACACATGGGCCTGACATACCCATGAAAACACATGCTAGCTCTATGTGTTAAGGGTTATGTATTCTAAATGCAGTGGCCCTATTTTTTCTCTCATGGTGTCTGTCTGTTATGTGTGAATGACAATGTAAAGATGTGGATATTGATCATTGCGTGTACCATAATACTGATTTGTGTTGCCATGGCTATAATGGTTATTATATATGTACTATGATCCAACCTGTAACTTAGACTTGCACGAACCTTTGCAGACAACACCCACTTTCTTGGTCCGATGTGAATCAGTGTGTTCATAACAGCAAGTAAAACCAAACTTATGTAAGTTTAAATAGTTTCTTTTTAGGAAGCAGAAACCATATACCGCTTTAAAACTGTAATACAATCTCACTGATATTTGTAGTTGCTTAATAGTCCTGTGGTGTCACTGGAGGCTGCTGTATTTACACCTTCTAGTTTTTCGTTCATGTCAGGGCTTCCCTGCAGTGTCTTAGTTAAACAAGAAGTAGGGTATTTCCTAGAGTAGCCTAGAAGTGTTTTGAGTAACAGATGCCACTTGAGATTGTAGACTCAGCAACATTCTACGTGCATCATTAAAAAAACCAACTGTATTCAAATATTCACTTCAAATAATGCCACTCTGCTTGGCCGAAGAAAGCAAAAGCACGCTCTGCGTGCAAATAGGTGTCAGGCCACCTAAAGGCCTTTTTACAGGAGCCGAAGCTGAGCTGGCGTGCCCAAATGTGACGTCATGAGAGCGCCATAACTGTTTTACGGTGGTCGCCGAGACTAGTGGCAGTCTTCTCCTGAACAGAGGTGGCGCTGACGAGCGAAGGCTAGCGACTTTTGCTATTTCTACGGACAAGAAAAAAAGGTAAACAGCGGCAGAACTGGCGGCAGCGCTGCCGTCAGTGCTTCAATTCGATGACCTACTACACGCCCCCTGCACGCGCACTCAAAATCCTGGCGCGCCAGCGAGATCCACATTACATTTTGATGTCACATTGGAACCCGCAACCTCGGGTGCGGCTAGGCTAGGATACCGGATGCTTAAGGAATGGCCGTGTGGTTTGGTGATTGATATACATGGCTGTTGTTATCATGTATTTGGACTCCTAGCTAGTCCTATCAGGCTGTAACTTGGCTCCTAATGGCACTACATTATGGTGGAAAGTGTTTGGGCTCAATTAAATGCAAGTTCAAACAGTTTGTGTCACTTTCAGTGTTGTGTCAATAGAGAGTCCTCCTCTTTCTCCAGCCTGCTACCCATGTGAAGAGCTGATCCCAAACATGAGGGACGAGGTCTCCCTCACTAGAGCAAGCCTATTAATAGCCTTTTTTTTTTTTCCTTCTCTCAACCAGACTTGTAACAGAGGGAGCCAAAACGCACATTAGAGCATGTTTCCTTTCTATGAATGTGTGTGTGGGGCTATCTGTAGTCCGCAGTGTGTTAGCACCCCTTATGATGCACGTGAGTTCAATGGAGTCTTTGTGGACTGCTTGTAATGCTTTTTCCACTACTAGTTTCATTGTAGACAATTCTGTGTCATAGCCTGATCCTGATCCTATATAAGATACAATATAAAATGAATCCATCCTTTTAAAGTTGAAGGTATATTCCAATATCATCTCATAGAGTTTGAGCTCTAGATTGAAAATATGCTATTTGCTCACTGCAACGCAGATTACACGGCTGCGGACTCCTGTGTTTACAGCCGTAACACATGTAAGCACACTCTTAAAAGCCTTAGCATGGTGTTTTTGAACAAATCGATTTGAGTTGATTGGTAAGTTTAAGATCAGCTGACGTTGGCCGTGTTATCATAGGCTCTAAGCCTCTGGGAGTTGGGACTATCAGGTTTAAGTTTCAGCAAGAATGAAGAAGAGCACAATGGACACAAGTCTATTCTGTAGTTTCTGAAACTGGCTGCCTTGTGGGAAAGTAAGTTGTTGTAAATGTAGTTTCTGAGCTGGTATGGGTACTTTGGATTAAACGGAAGTCCGGGAAGAAATGGCACAAACGAGCGTATTTCTGTGTACTTTAAAAACGCATGCTTTTAATGAGAAAACAAACAGCGAAGCATATGCATCACTTTGCTTGTTTGTCCCTCTCTTAAGTTTGATCAAACATTATTTATTTTTTAAAGATTCATTGTGATTCAAAGTGAACTTTTCTGTCAAGTGGCCAAGCTCCCACAGAATAAAGCTCAGTAGCGTCAGACCACAAACATACAATGGTATGGTGGATTTATAAACCGCATCACAGCTGCGTGTCTGTAGCTTTGTGTCCATCCACACGTTTTTATCGGAATTAAGTGATCTTGAATAAAATTGGCTTGTGGAAAGAGTAAAATTCGAATATCAATTTCATGAATATCGATTCAAAAGAATTACGTTCGGTCTCATCTGATTTTTATCTTGATCAATATAGGGATTGTGCGATGAACGCTGATGGAAAGGTTATTTGCTGAATGAATAATGAAATGTGATTAAGTTTTAGGTCATTTTATGGTTGCAACCCACCACAAAATGAAGAAAAATAAGTTTTAGTTCATTTCCGCTCAGTATTTCCTTTCTGTCCGCACACATGGGGGGGCAACAAAGACAGATGGACGTGGACGGACAAGGAGACAAGAGACTTTCTGAATTTAATTTATCAGGAACTAGCAAAGGAAATGGCCGACAAAGGTTAGGACAAGCCGTGGGACGTCCTCCGGAGTCAATGGAAGTCGCTCAAACGGCGAGACATGTCTCAAAAAAGAGTCTCTCAGCGGAGCCGGAGGGACAATAAAAGCCAAGTCGCATCTGCATCGTCATAGCGATGTGTTTATAGCGTCGTCGTTTCCTTATTATAGCTCGATATGTCGCTATCAGCTGGCACCTAAGCACTATCACAACTTGCGTTGGTAGATTGCGCGATCCATTTTGTCTAGAAACACTTAGTCCGCAAAAGTTAGCTTAAATGTTGTGCGATTCAGTGGGAAAATGAATGGAAACCCCTTAAAATGTCTAAAATCAATTTGATGGCAGAACAGCATGTGACGTCATTACCACAGGTTTTATAAAGCTGTTGGATGGAAACACGCTTTCACCAGCTGTACGAGTTTTTTTTACCGAATTTAAGATAATTGGATTGAAAAGTGGATGGAAACTTAGCTAATGTCTGCAAACTGTGTACTGTAGGTGGGCCGACAGGAACAGGACCCCTAACTCCGCCAGTCGTAGTCCTTCAACCGTTAAGTCACACAGTACTGTTGTTCCAGTTAAATGTCCAGGTTTGCCTTTTTTAACACTTCTATTCCTATTCTTCCCGGGACTTTCCCTAACACTATTACTTATTCATATAGAATGTAATCTCTTATTTATCATCAAAACAACAAAAGACAAACAGCCATCCTGCAATTTAGGTCATTTTCCATTGTTGGCCCTCTGAGCCGTCCTCTGGATCTCATTATCACAGCAAAGGTTGGTTTGTTTAAAACAGCCATCAAGAGTTAGCCATTATTTGTTGAGTTTCACATTGCTTACTTTCTGTTTCTAAGGTAACTCCTCTTTACACTTGCCCCCCCAACTGGAAAATCTGATTTCAGCTAGAAGTTTTCGGTCCTTTATACCGCCGCATTTATAAGGGCAACTTGATTATATAAAGCAGCATGCCACCACTCAGATGTACCTGTACTTGTGAAACACCAAACATGATAGATTACACCGAATTCCCCTTTCTTTCTAGTCCTAATTCCTTTATTTTCATCCAAACCTGTCTCCTCTGTCTAAATAATTACATTTAGTCTCTACCCTGTTTCTATCCTGCGTCCCAAGTGTTGCTGGTCTTTTGCTGGACAGTACTTTAAGTTTCAAATGTTCGAGTGCTAATGTTTAGACTCCATCGTGTGTACTGCCACTGTCGAAAACACATTTTCGTAATCTACGTTGAGCAAAGAATGTTACATGTTGACCTTGTGCTGAGACGAAACCACAGAACCTCAAGAGGTGGTCTCATTATCTGGTCCCACCAGACCACTGGTGGGACCTGGTCACTGCAATGCAGGATTTCTGATCCATTTCTGATGCTGGATGCCAGCTAGACTTTGGAAATCCAGGGTTTCCTGAACTCATCGCAATAGCCCTTGTAAATTTTGTGACTGGCTGAAGAATACTGACTAACGCATGGTACAGTAAGTCTTTCTTATTACCCTAACTTGACCTGACTGTTGAATTCAGTAAGTGCTACGGCAGCTTAAATTGACAAAAGCAACGTTAATGTGTTGGGAAATTTTTATGGGGATCACTCAGAGATCACTTCATATACTGTAGAGACATTGGTGATTCTTGTGTTCAAAAGTGTGTCTCGTTAGGGTTGTATTGGTTGTGAAAATGTGAAGGGATTAAGTTATGGCTGGGCAATATGGAGAAAATCAGATATCGCAATATTCTTGTCCTTATACCCTGATGTCGATTTTGTGGCGATATTATGGGGTTGACAATTGGTGCTTTAACAAAATATTTTTTACAATGAGAATTAAGATAAATAATCTTTAGTAATGGAAATATTATCACCAAGTGGGTAAAGGTAAAAATATTAGAACAGCTAGTCTGGAATCACAGAAAATTACACCTCTTTACTGTAAAACCAGGAAAAGAAATTTAAGACGATATCTAGTCTCATATCACAATATCAATATAATATCGAGATTTTGCCCAGCCCTAGATTAAATGCAATTAAAAAAAAAATCTCATCAGGGTCAGTTTGGGTCATTACCAGGGGTGGGAATCCCCAGAGGCCTCACGATACCAAATCTTCACGATACTTATGTCAGGATACAATATGATTGCGATTATAAACATATTGCAATATTCTGCAATACATTGCAATTGTATTATTTTATTATTTATTCCCACTTTCAAATGATTTCCCCAAAAAGAAACGTTGTCAACATCTGTTTCATCTAAAAAGATACATTGTTCATTATTTTATTGGTGCAAAATGGGATTTTCAAGCAGACAAACTGACCAACACATATATAATAATAGATTGATACTAGGCTTCCGTTGTCACTGAATATATTGCGATACGATGCTGTATTGATTCCCCCCCCCCCACCCCTAGTTATTACCCTCAAATGCACTCAAATGCAGGAAGTGGTCATTGTTGAGCCATCACATGAAAATAGGCTAAAAGAGAGTAAAGGGAGTGAGCATGTGAGTGCACAAATGAGTGAATGAATAAATAATAGCTTTCTTAACCTTCCTATGGTGTTAGGGTCCCGACGGACCCGTTTTGAGTTTTAATGCATAAAAGCACTTCATACATTTGTTTTTTGAGTTGAAACTTTTTGACTTTGTCAGGGACTTCCATTTAAACAAAG
>NC_048423.1:23099968-23109006 GCF_013103735.1 Etheostoma cragini | reverse complement strand
ATTTAATACACGGGTCCAAAATGACCCGCTAACACTTCAGATGGCAGCAGAAAGCTAACACCAGAGGAAGGTTAATACAGGAAGTCCATTAAATTGCGACCTGTGGGTACCTTACAAACAAGTCCCGCTGTGGCAGGCCTGTTGCACCAACCTGAAGTTGATGATGAAATACAGTCCCACTGTTACAGCTGAGTTGATCTGTGGTTGGAAACACGTGCCAGTGTGTTCCCGTCAAACATGTTTGGAGAGCTCTGGAGTCGTTTCCTTTTGGTGCTGGTTTGTTTAAACAGGTAGACACCACGCCGGCTGGACTTGGGTGTCACCAGCAGCACCCATGACGCGTGAGGCACAGGTTTCTTTTGGAATGAGAACGGAGGTGTAGGCCTTGATGTCTAAAAGTAATAACCAGTTATGGGAAACGACTCTAAAATGGAAAGCTTCATTGTTGAAATACATGCTTGAGATCTCAATGGCTGAACGCAAGCTACCACCTATAATTAGAGACACACGTTAGCTGCCAAAGCTCTGCTGCTCTCTGTCTCTGGTCCTCAGGGTGAGAGAGGGAGGGGCCAGGGCCAGCGGCTAGAGCGGAAAGAGCCAATGTGTGCTTCTTTGACCTATATCTTTTTCATTTCTAATCCAAACAACGTCAAACTTGGCATCACACTTACCCGTTTCCTTAGCAGAACACCTGTCAAGTTTGAAACCCATCCGACTAACAGTATGCTCTCTATGTTCATAACACACAAACACACACACACATACAGACGCTCCTTTATAGATGGATGTTTTCCTTCCCTGACATGAACATCTAAGAAATGCCAGACAAGCCTGTGCAGGTATGTCCATCAGGGATTACATAACTTACTGGGACTCTAATCCACTTGATTTAACATTTTTCCACCACCCAAAATCTCTACCACTCACAAGTCCTCGTCAGATGTGTTTACAGGCCTTGGTTTGTTTGCATTTGTGCAGTCTGAACCTAAATAAACCCAACAAAAAAAAGGAACAGAGTAAACCTTTCCACTATGTTTTCGGGCCAGAGAAAACAAACTATAGGTGTGATTTGAGTGCCTGAGTCCACTATAATTCCTTTCCACTTGGCGAAAAAAAACACCTAACATCTGGCTGTTGTCTTTTAGTATGAAAGGTTACAGTTCATCACCAGTAGGGCTGGACAATATGGCCTAAAACTAAAATCTGTGATATATTTTTTGACCACACTCGATTTACAATCGTTGATGCTTTATCCACATACTCCTGTTGAAAATGCACAGAGCTCTGGAGAAGTGGGGATGAGAGCAGGCGTGCAGACCACTGGGACAAACTTACAGAAACCTTACCAACACCACGTTACTATGAACTATGGGAGCACGGGGCGTTCAGTACCAGAATTACCCAAATGAAAAAATAAATAAAAGAATAGCGATTTTCCTTTTTAAACATGGTCCTAAGTTGCAAATAAAACTCCTGCACACTCCAACAATATATAAAATTATATACTGGGCAGTGTTTTGGTACTAGACCATCTTTTGGCCTGCTTGTCCGCCTCCAACGCACCTGTCCCACGTTGTAGATGTTTGAAGTATTATTCTCTAAACATAGTCCCAAGATATAAATTCAAATGAATTTTTGAATGAACTTTTTTCCGCCCGTCAAACACAAAACCCGAATTCCGTCAATCTGAATACATGCAGCGCTCAAACTTTGTTCCAAGTGACTTGAATTACTGAATAAGTAACAGATATAAAAAAAGAAGCAACCACAAAACAATTTAGCTGGCCTTCATACTGCCTTCTAGTGTTTAATTGACACAAAAAACAAAGGCATATTTGGCAAGGGGAAAGAAGTCCATCAACTATTTTTAGCAGGTTTCCTGCTTTTAAAAAAGCATATTGGCTCTAATTTGTGTGGAAAAAGGGTGTGTGTGTGTGTGTGTGTGTGTGTGAGCTCTGGTGATAAGTGCAATCTGGCTTGTGGACAGGGATCATATCATATTATTTTTCAGTGGAAAGCTCAGTTGGATTAATCCAAGTGATTAAAATCGGACAGATGCCAAATCAACTCTCCAGCCAACTTCCCTGGCTGTGGTTTTCATTTGATTACACCCACTCTGGGTTTGATTACACACACCTCTTGTTAGCCAAGCCAAGATGACCATATGGTGAGGCAATAGAGGACTATGAATTTGTGGATTTGGACTTCTATTATTTTTCACCATATTTCTTCCTATGTGTCTCCCTCTCCTGTCCACTGACAGCTCATTAACCCAGGCTATCACAGCCCCAACCCCACAGAGCTGCCATATTTACACCACTAAATATAGTACAGAGCAGGAGAAAATACCTGCCTGACTCAGTGTGTCCTGAAACCTGGAAGCTACGCATACACCGCTCCCAATGTTTTGTCTTTGTGAGGTTTGTGAGAGCTCTGTGCTCTGACCAAACACTCTTCTGCATCTCGTTAGTGGTAAGGAGCGTGTGCTTCAGATGTATTTTCCTGGTAAACGGGAAGATAGTCGGATAGGTAGTGCATCCATTATAGATACTTTATTTGGCCTTAATCACATGGCTGCTGGTAGTGAATTCCCTAACTATGTAATATGTAATCTGTCATTTAATTCAGGGTGTGTGTTTATAGTCTTGGTGCAAATATGTGATACTAGACATGATGCTGTGTCGAGGTTGAAATAGAGGAAGCAAAAAATGTGAGAATGGCTTTATTTTAAAGATAATTTTTTGGGGTATTTTTAGGCCTATATTGACAGGACAGCTGAAGAAATGAAAGGGGAGAGAGAGAGGGAATGACACCCAGCAAAGGGTCGCAGGTCAAAGTCTAACCCGGGCCCGCTGCGTCGAGGAGGAAACCTCTATATATGGGCGCTCGCTCTACCAACCGAGCTATCCGGCCACCCTTCATTCTTAACATGAAGTCTTTACTTTGTTTCCAGCTCTCCATGTTTTGTCCAGTTTTTATGGGGCTGAAGTTTTATGAGTAGAAGCTTAATATCCGTCACTGTGACCAAATCCTTCATCTGACAGCTTCATTTTGGGTTTCTTTCTCGGCCAAAGCCTGTTCCAGTGTGTTGCTGCAGGGGTGGAAAAGTTTATGAAAGAAAGATCAGATGATGCTATTTTGGGTCTCTCTCTGCTCTGCCCTTCTCTATCCTGTCATAACACAGAATTAGAATTTCAAAAGGAAAAGATGTTGGAAAGAGCTGAAATTTGCCAGCAGGCCAGGCAAGGATAATGAGTTATGTATGTTTAACAGTATTTGATGGTACTTGCCAGTTCATTATTTGATT
Organism: Etheostoma cragini; assembly: GCF_013103735.1. Taxonomy (NCBI): domain Eukaryota; kingdom Metazoa; phylum Chordata; class Actinopteri; order Perciformes; family Percidae; genus Etheostoma; species Etheostoma cragini. Next base: position 23,105,699 of record NC_048423.1, on the reverse strand, counting down.
AATGTATTTAAATCTGGATTAATCATAAACCGTTACTTTTAAATTCAAACTTGTATTTACATTTTCACTGCTATTTCTTTATAATTCCCTCAATATGTGATTTTAAGAGTACTGAAAACCAATTCTCATTTAAGATAGTAATGAGATGGTAGAAAGTTAAATGGTATTGCTTAAAAATTAGCCATATACAAACAACCCCATGCAATACAGTGTATTGTAGATTTAGCATGTCATGTGTTATTGTATAATGCTCATGTATATACATAACCGTTTGCATTTAAACCTCATGTTGCCATAGCAGAGCATGATGTGTGTGTGTTAACTCTTAAAGGCAAGCCCGGCTGCTGTAGGCTACTCTGCACCGAGTCCAGCCTACAGCAACCACTCAGCCTGTCACTGGGGATAAGGGTGGAGGGCACACTCATGAGAAGCGAGCCCCGTTGTCTGTGTCACTCAGTGCTTTGTGTTTTCTTCACACAGCCAGTTGCTGTCGTGAGAGACTACATGCCAGATTCACTGACTCGTCACGGCCTGTCACTGCGACAGCTGGCCATCAGTCAACAAGTTAGCTTTCTAAACAGGACCTACAGATTGATCAGGATACATACATGGGTAATAGCTAATGATGCTTTGATGTCACCAGCTATTTTGCATTTGTCGTTTTTATTATTGAAATTGATCTGAATTCATTTGGAAAACCACAAGATTCATTCCATAGTTATGGGAATTCTGGACTTAGCCCTCCTGTTGTCCTCTGGGTCCAATTTGACCCATTTTCAAAGAGTTTCTAAATCAGAAATGTGGGTTTCCTTCAACCAAATTGTAAATAACATGAATGGTTCCATACAACGCTCCTCACAAGTTAAATAACTGATCAGTTCACTATTCACTATTAATTTTTATTGCATTTTAAGGAAAAAAAAGATTTAGGAACACTGAAAAAAGTGACCAATAAAGGAAAAAATACGAAAAACGTCAAAAAAAGGCACAAAAATTGACAAAGACATTGTAAAAAGTCAGAAAGAACCTCGAGAAGAGATAGAAAACAACAAATGTCTGAGAAAGCTTCATAAACTTCAAAACAACATCAAAAATGCCCCCAAAAATCTACAAAGAACTTTGGGAAAAGTGACAGAAGTGTCTGAAGGAGGTTTTAACTTCCAAATTTTGACCCAGAAAAACAAAATGTTGGTCTATGGGAAGACAACACGAGGCTTAAAAAAAGTCAATGCAAAATGCATTAATTTCAATAGAACTGCTGCCGTCAGTGGTTTCGCTGGCACATTTTACATTTTGAGTTCAACTTTGGGTACCTTAACTTTTACCTTATTTTTCAAGGAAGATTATAAATTATAATCTGCTCCTAAAACAGGAATGGTTTGCAGATTCTAAAAAGTTATGAGCTAAGAACCGTCAGATGAATTACGTCTTTTGAATAAACGGTGCAAACAGCAATGCCAAGTGGGAGTAAACGGCACAGAGAAAATAGAAAGTTGGGACTGACTAGAGCTAACATGTTCCCAGCTGGCTAGTGTGTGACAGCTGCAGTAGTTCCTTAACTAGCCCAGCCAATGGTTTACCTTGGACAGGGTTCTCGCGATCTCATAGGAGGTGTGAAGAGCTACTGGCAGCTACTTACAACGTTATGGTGTGTGTGTGTATGGGGTGTCGGCGACTGATTGACAATTTCTGATTGTCCTTTGCATTATCAAATGTACACATGTTGTGGCTTTCAGCCCTTTCGTTAGTCAGGTTGCTCTCTGACTCCACACAAATTGCTGCAGGGTTCTTTTGGATGTCTGAGGCTGCCTCACATGGGATGAACCTGAGGTCTAACAGCTTGCACATTTCCAAAACAGTACAGCGCTGAGGTCACCCTGCAGATAGATGCTCAATGCGATTCATCCCTAACCCTTCCAAATTAGGAAGTTGTAGAGAGCCCTCAGTAAGAACAACCTTATGTCGCGTGTTTTATCACTGCAGATGTTTACATTCTTCTTCAGGTTTTTCTCCTAAATGGCAATGAATTATCGAAGGTAGAGCATCACTGTATCCTCGGTCGTCCTGGATGGATCTTATTGGGTACATCCAGCTTATCTGGCTGTTTTTTTTTTTAGCTGTGTCTCCCAGGTGCTGAGTCAAGTCACCATGAGGTGTAGACATGATCACCTTGCTGATGTGGAGAAACCAGACTCTTAGTAATATATAATATGAGACAGGGACTTTACAGTGGGTCGACACAGACAACGTTTTCAGTTCATAGACCCCTCTAAGGAGGATTTGGGTGTTTGTGAGCAGAGCGGGGCGATGAACAGCCAGGCCCCATCGGGCCCAGATAAGAAACTGGGATAAATTTTGGCGTGTTGACATGGAGCAAGAGAAGGGTTGATAATAAATAATGATAATACACTTTTCATACAGAGAGTGTAGCTCAAAGTGCGTTACAACAAAGCGGAGAGACCACAAAACAAATAACATTAAGACAACAAAATCTGTGTCCAAATAATCAAATAACAGAGGCTGCAATTCTATAATTTATACAGTTTAATGATCCCCAGTGGGGAAATTCAATTTACACTCTGGGATGGTTGGTAATCACTACACACAGGCCTGAAATACACACACACATGCTAGGTCCTACGGTGCCTTGCTCATGACTAGGTGGCACCTCTCCAGCTAACACTCTCTACGTTGGTCCGTATGGGGACTTGAACCAGCGACCCTCTGGTTCTAGTTGTCAATTTCAACCAAGACCTTTATTTTGGTCATTTTTAGATCTTCGGTCCGAAAGGTAAAAGCCACTATCAGCCATTGTTGCATTGGCCATAGTAATTAACAAGGCTCGTTAAAGTCAGACACAAGATGGGAGTCTTCACGAGCTCTAGATTAGATTAGATAATACTTTATTCATCCCACAGAAGGGAAACTCCCTTATTACAGCAGCAGGTTCTACAGTGAAAAGCAGACCAACAAATAAGAAACAGGCAAACAACAGACAACGTGTCAAAAGTACTCAATGATTATAAAGTGGCATTATATAAAAGGTATTGTAAAGTAAAGTGGGGTGGCCATAGTACAAAAAAATATTGCTAAGTAAGTGACGTGAACTTATATTGAATAATAGGTAATTAAATAAGATAACAAAAGTAATTAACAATAATACAAATGATATTGAAGTGTGACCATAATATAAATAATATTGAAAAAGTAGGTACTCGTAATGGAAAAATGTAAATACAGATAATAAAGAAATACATAGAGCCATGGTGCGTGATGGGTAATGATGGGAAACTACAACATTATCAGGTGTTGTAGTGTAACAGCAGCTGGATTAACGACCTGCGCTACCTCTCCTTAAGCTAGTTATTAAGTATAATATTTGATTCTTACTGCTTGCTGCCACTTTCTGTTGCCATCAAAATGTAGTGTGGTATAAGTCTGATGTCCCCACAGTGCTCAAATTTTCCCCACCAAACGTGTTTAGTATGAAAGTAAGGGTGTAAGCTATTCCTGTGGTGTTCTGGTCTATATACCCTATGCTATTTATACAAAACCAGTTTACGTTAGTAACTGGGTTAAAAACAGAATTGCCCTGTGCTACTAACCTAAATACTTCCAACCCACAGTGCACTAATGTCACTACGGTTAATGAATAGACCTGAGAGCCGTCTCCCTTCTGCACATGCACAATGTTAGTAGACCTGCAGAGCGGAGTTACCTGAAGGATGTCTCATACATACACAAGGGTGGCTGTGAATCAGGTGGTAAGGGTCCACCGATCGGAAGGTTGGTGGTTCGATCCCTGGCCGAGCCGTTCCATGCCGTAGTATCCATCGCATTGTAAATGTGTGGGAATGCTTATTTGATGAGCAGGTGGCTCCTTGTATAGCGGCCTCGGCCACCAGTGTATGAATGTGGGTGACTGGTGAATGGTCCCTGTAATATGTAAAATAACTTTGAGTAGTTGTTAAGACTAGAAAAGCGCTATAAAAATACAGACCATTTACATAACACACTCTATATTTCCCGAGCTCCACCTCCATGTCCAGACATGGCTGTTCATTTATTCGTGACATGTAAGGATGGAAGTTGTGTGTTTAGTAAATGTTGAGTGTATTTTCGGTCTTTTCAGATCAAATGTTCATTGATTTTCTTTTCTGTTTCTCCCGTATGACGGGCCTCTTGTGTCACATAGAGAACGAAAGAGAGGGTTCTACTAAAATTATTATCTTTAACGTAATACAAGTTCCATTCACACAAATCTCAGTTGACTGCGGTGGTATTGTCATGCAGATAGTTTTGTTTTTATCTGTTGAGGTTTTGAGATAGCTGTATCTGTGAATACAATGATTACAATACAAGACCACAAGAATTAAATTTATCTTGGGCAAGTTGGCATTTTTGGAGGCCCAAAAGGAAATCTTCCGCCCCCCCTTCCCCTTCTGCCTTTACTCTGGATATGCAAAAGAGCTGTTTACTAAGCCCAGGTAGATACGACTGTTCAAAGCTTACATCAGAGCTAGTCTGCTACACTGTTCAGGGCAACACATTTTGAGAAGGCTAATACTGAGTGAGGAGAAAGAATAAAGAACGCAGACATCAGCGGTATGGTCCGACGTCGTGATTCACGTGCATATTAAGTAGCCAGGTTAACTGCTCCAAGGGGGAGGGGCTGACATCAGCTAAGTTTACAAAAATGTGTCAAAATGTCAAGATTTGTGGCAAACCTATAAACAGTTAGACTACAAATTGACGGCTTTCGTTTTAGCGTGTTGGTAAAACCTTGCTATTTGCAGACTAGCATGCTGTAGGCTAGTTGTGTAAAGCCGCGCGGTGGACGTTAGTTAGGCTACCTTGTGTCAGGGTCGTTCCTCTGTGGTAAGTTTGTGTAAGATTTAAGAAAAGTCTTTGATGATAAGTATCTGCTCTCTATCTTGCATGTCATGTTACGTTAATGCTCGACAGATATGACAGAAGTTCATTCAGGCCAAGTTTTGATAACAGCACATGGGATGTTGGGGTTTTTAACTCCTCGGTAAGCCTGTAAGTTTAAAGCAGACTTTGCACAGGGGAAGTCTGTCCATGCACGATTACAACCATGGCCTTTTTTTTTCCTCCGTTCACGTTCATGTTTGCAGCTTCTTGCGTAATTCTCACTTTTTTTTTACCAAACTTTGTGGTTGAGGCTGCCCCATGTGGGTTTTGTTACAGCTGTGATGCTCTTCAAAACCAAATACAGAAGTAAAGAATGTCAGCTAGTTTGCAGAAAGATGGTTTTAACGGCGTGTCATGGAAGTGTGAATTCATACCTGGAATTCTGTGCACAGTTTATGTCCAGCACTTAAACTCGCGTCAGCGTTGTTTATCAGAGGAATTTGGCTCACTTTCACTGTGTAAACCCAAAGTTTGTGTTTTGAGGAGTTTGCTTAGCAACAGCAGGCCTGGCATATGATATGTTGTGATGATGTCAGTTTTACACCTCTGACTGTGTTCGTTGTAGTCACACATGCACATGCGCTACTCTCTATCCTGCTTGCGTTGTCGCTCATGGGGAGATGCACAAATTGAATGATTAGAGAAGTGCTACTTCTCCTCCTTTTGAATATCCACTTCGTAGCCTCGAAGTTAAATAGTATGCTTTGTAGATACTTTAGACATACAGTGGGTACGGAAAGTATTCAGACCCCTTTAAATTTTTCAGTCTTTGTTTCATTGCAGCCATTTTCCAAAA